>NW_027108814.1:240789-241989 GCF_000696795.3 Halyomorpha halys | reverse complement strand
TTATACTTATAACATTTAACATGGTAAAACATTTAACACAACATCATGAATACCCCTAATGTACGACATGTCACAATTCTACAAAAGGAGATCATAAAAATGGACATCCTACCTGACCGGACCCGCCCCACTAAAACCCCTATGGAGCGACGGTCCTATATCACTTTTGAAATATTTGCTTAAAACGGGAAAAGGAGACCTAAGATAGTTTAATAGAAAAAAGTTTAATCGGGCAATATTTAAAAAGCGCCGGAATTTAAAATGGCTTGGAATTACCTTTTGATAAAAGCTAATTTATACTATTAAAAGTCTATTTAATAGTGTATTATATTTTGAAAATATAAATATATATTGAATTCCAAAAAAAATAAGTACTTTCAAGTAACGGTGTAATTAACTCGTAGTTACGAAAGTATATATTTAATAAACTGCAGTATAATTAATTTGTAATAGCATTACTGTCGTGGCAGTGATTTGGTATTAGATTCGGCTTTGAAACGCATTCGATCCCCTACTAGACTATTAGGATATGATGAGTTTGCGGGACGACTTATAGACAGACAGCCATGAACCGACTGAAGATAATCATGAGCCTATAAATGAATACGGTAGCCGAGCGTGGACTAGAGTTCTCGATGAATGGGCTGCGGCCTTGTGGCAGGTTCATTCATGAATCTCTTTCCTAAGGTTTATTCCCAACTTGTCCACATGCAGTCTCTAATTATAATTCGAAGTCCATGTTTATATTAGTAATAAAAATTAATTAATTAATAATTAGTCATTAATAAATTAATTGAAGTAATCTTAGATATAGGTTTGTCACTGATCCACTAGGTAAACTTGTGTATATAAAAACATAAAATTAGTTTTAACTTTTTAATAAAAAAATAACCTATTAAATAAAATTTAAACTCCAAATCTAAAAACACTCAAATATGCTTTCAAATAATTAACTAAAATTTAAAGAGCACAGAATCTTGGAATGGGGGAATAAAATAAAAATAATAATAAAAATAATTAAAATATCAATATAAAATATGAAACATGGTCGTAGATTATCATTGGGTTTTACGCCCTAAAGGTCTTTTTTTTTTTTTTGATAGATAGATTTATTTATTGATAGATATTACAATCTGCCACACAGTTGTGGGCAATAGGTAATATTGATAAATGATCTCATACATACTAAAATAAAAAAAA
>NW_027108814.1:219348-231964 GCF_000696795.3 Halyomorpha halys | reverse complement strand
AATATCTATCAATGAATAAATCTATCAATAAATAAATCGATCAATAAAAAAAAACAAAAAAAAAAATCCGGGGACCGTTGTGTATATATAATCGATCATAACTCTTCATCATTTTATCCTATTTCTACGTTAATAGAACCACTGGAAAGATAAATGTCTGCTCTTTTAACAATAAGAATGTCAAAATATTGGTTCAATTTATGTTGCCAAATCATTATAATAAACTGTACCTATATGTAAAAAAAAAAAAATCTAAAAGAGAAAAAAAAAAAAAAAAAAAAAAAAGGACTTATAACAGGATGTCCTGTGCAGCTGCCTGGGCTTCAGTCTTCGAGCTGTGGTTGGGTTTCCCAAGTTATAGTTCACAGCTCCTTTAACTGTAGGTAACTGGTAGTGGAACTTCAATACATTTTTTTTTATGTAATCCTCTATTGACTCCATTTGTAATTCTCGATGCAATTGGCTGTTTCTTACAAACCAAGCAGCATCCACTTATTACTTAATTTTGAAAAGATTGCATGTGATGTAAGACTCAATCTTACAACTTGAGTTGTTGAATCTGTTTTAATCTAATAGCCCTGACGAAGCCCTACAAAGTGAGGCGAAACGTTGGTTAACAATAAATAGTTTTCTTCTACTATTTTGATACCTTTATTGACCGCCACCCGGACTATCTTCCTACAATATACTTCATATGGTCAACTATCTTCTTCCGATTAAATTGAAAATGTTTAAACTTAAATATAATTAATTGTTAAGTCTTTATTGCCTTGATCAATGAGATATTTATTAAGTATATATAATTTATATATCATTTTTCTAATAGGATTTCTCTTTGTTTTAGCCTTCGTGAAACGTGTGAACTTTAACTAAAGCTGAGAGGTATGTAAATGAGATAAAATATTTCTTCATTAATTTTTTATTTTAGCTTAAAGTGTGCCATAACAAATTTAAATATAATTTAAATTCTTGTATAATTCTTTAAATTTATTGTTTTATTAATAGTTTTCTTTTTTTATATATATGTTGCCTCCGGGATTTTTCAATTTTTAGTAATTATTTCATTATTTAATATGACAGATTCATTTATAGGTTCTCATTCATATGTTAAATGAAATTTACTCAAGTAACTTTTTTTTTTCGTTTGTTTATAGCTACCTAAACTAGTATTTTTCTACTATTAGTCTCCTTTTCATTATCTGATGTTACTAGTTCATTCATAGGTTTTCATTCATAATCTGGAAGAAACGAACTTGATTTTTTTTATTTTCGTTATTGACGAATGCTTATACCTGTATTTTTCTAATTTTAGTAATTTTTTCACTATCTAATGTCACTGGTTTATTGATTAATTTTCATTAAAAAATTGCACGAAATGAATTCAAATTTTTTTTTTCGTTTATTGATAACTGCTTAAATTAGTATTTTTCTATGTTTAGTATTTTTTTTTTCATTAGCTACTATAAGAATTCATTCTTAACTAAAATTGACTCAAATAATATTTTTTCAAATTGTTATCTGCCTAAACTACGAAATTTCGATTTCTAGTAATTGGTTTCACTATCTAATGTCACTGGTTCATTCATAGATTATCGTTCATAACTTGGACGAAATGAGAATATTTTTTTTATTTTCGTGTATTGTATAATAACTGCCTAAACCAATATTTTTATATTTTAAGTATTTTTTCATACTTTTCACTGATATTAATTTTTTTCACATCTGATATTAGTGGTTTCATTCATAACTTGGACGAAATGAACTCAAATATTTTTTTTTTTCGTTTATTGATAATTACGATTTTTCAGTTTTTAATTTTTTTTTTACTATGTAATATCATAGGTTCATGCATAATTTGAACGAATTGAACTTAAATAATCGCTCCTTTTTTATTTTCTTATATTTATAACTGTCAATTTTTTTTTTTGGAATATCTCTTGCATATAAATAAAGCAATTTAAAAAAAAATTAAACCGCTTTGATTGGAGATATTTACTGCTAATTCTTAAAAAAATAATATGTTACAAGTGCGTTTAGAAGTAAGCTGTGGAACCATCGAGTGTCTCCCTTCTGCTTGGCGTTACAGTCTATCCCAAGATGGCAAGTAGTTCTTCAAGATTTTTTTTTTTATTTTATTGCCCGTATTGGCTACGGGTAATTTCTCTCCTTACATTCAAGAGAGACTCTCCGTTGATTGGGGACTCTTCAAATGCTGAGATAATTTGTTATTGATATAAAAATTTGTTGTAAATTTTATATATATACCTTTTTTCTTGGTTATCATATTTATATATGATGTATAAGTACAAGAGCCCTATAGAAGAAAAAAGGTAGTTACGTCACCAAAATTTTGGATTAATGAAAACAATGTATAATTACTTTTCGAAATTGATGGGTCTGTCAAGTATAGTTAGGAGGAATAAAAAATGGAGACTATTTCAAAAAGTAAAAAAAAAAATTATGTTCTCATTCGGAGCTCTATATCGTGAAAGTTACCAACAACAATAGAAAATCTAAGGGAACATCATTTAAAGTAGACTAAATTTGCTAAAATGTGAGCTTTAATAGAGTTATTTACGTTCAATAGTTCCCGAGATATAGGTTTTTAAAATGCAACAGTTCATAAAAAAATGAACTGAAAAACTGAAAGTTAGTGAATTTATTTTGAGATATCCAAATCTCCAAAACCATTCGACCCACAGATGTTTATTAGCACTCAAATTAAAGCTAGTTTAACGAACTCAGAAGTAGTTTATCACACTTATATTCGTAGTTTATATGACATTTACTAAAATAAATTGATTTATAGTAGTTGAAAATGAAAAAAATAACTTTATTCTGGAACATATGTCCCCTAAGAATAAATACACGGTTCATATAGTGAGATTTTTATCTGGCAAGCATTTTCAATTTTCAGGTAGTAGAATGAAATTACACTGGTATATTGGCTTTACTACTGTTTATGATGTTAATCAACACATGTCTATAAATTTATAGCATTTCGGCCAAAGTTTATGAGCAAAATTTGTATTGATATGCGAATATCATATAAACTACTACCCTTACGAACATACGTGCCAACTATGTTATAATAAATAAAATTACCTTTATTTTGAGTGTTGGCAGACATACAGTTCCTGAGATATATTTTTTCAAAAATCAAATATTTTTTCCGAACCATTAGAAATTAAAATTTTGTGACTTTATTTTGTCCAAATGTCAAAAACACTACAGCTCCTACGAAGATCAACTTCATAAACTACACAAAGTCCATTAAACTAATTTTATTCTGTACGTCGAATGGTTTTGAGATATAGAATTCTCAAAATAAATTCACTAACTACTGATTTTTCAGTATATTTTTTTATGAAATGTTGCTATTTAAAAATTTATATCTCGGGAACTATTGAACGTAAATAGCTATATTAGGGCTCATATTTTAGAAAATTTACTCTTATTTAAATAATTAGTTATATTATGTTTTCTACTGTTGTTATTAGTTTTCATGATTTAGAGCTCCAAATGAAAATTTAATTTTTTTTAAACATTTTGAAACAGTCGGCAATTTTTATTCCCCTAACTATACTCGGCAGACTCATCAATTTCGACAAGAAATTATACATAGTTTTCATTGAAGTAATAAAAAATTGCGGTAAAATAACTGAAGTTGTTAAGGATCAGTTAAATGTAAAATAACTATATTAATGTGACTTTATTGTTAAACCAATTAATTATTAAACAATGCAATTATCTATTTGTCGCCTTTGAGACTATTTAATCACTTTCTGTTGTTAACGCCCCACCTCATATCCTGGATCGTATCAGTTCGTGAGACTGCTTCGGATGACCCGGAGAAGAAAGAGACACTCCGGCCAGCGGACTGGAATGCGTGGCAAAACACATTATCCCTGGTGTGTTCGTCGACCGCGGTCGGGTTGTTGGGAACCTTGTCATGTACACACCCATCATCTTTAGGGTCACTGTACCTAATTGTTGTCAATAATAGGTAATGCCATTATTATTGTTTATTGTCAATGGTATTATATTGAACGTCATATGCTAGTAATGTCAGTATATTGTAATTTTATATCACAATGATCGATCAATTTCTTCTGTTTATTTATTCGATTGTGCACACTCAAGAAAAAATATAGTAGGCATCCATGCAACTTGTGTTAAATATGTTAAAGTCGAGGAACTTATTTTACTCCAGTATAATAAATATGGCAGGTACTCGACTTTAACACGGGCTCGGTTATGCTACAACTTATGCTAATTTCGTGATCGACGTACGTATTGCGGAGATAAATATAAACATTTATGATAAGCTTCTCCGCAATGCGTACGTCGATTACGAAATTAGCATAGATTGTAGCATAACCGAGCCCGTGCTAAAGTCGAGTATCGGCCATATTTATTATACTGGCGTAAAATAAATTCCTCGACTTTAACATATTCAACACTTGTTACATGGATACCTACTATATTTTGTCTTGAGTGTGCACAATCGAATAAATAATCAGAAGAAATTGATCGATTATTGTGATATAAAATTACAATATACCGACATTACTAGCACATGACGTTCAATATAATACCATTGAAAATAAACTATAATAATGGCATTAGCTATTATTTGTTAAAAAGATCAAGTTGGCAGTATTATCAACTATATATACATGCGCGACATCTGTGTTTTTCCAACACTTTATAACCTATAACTGACTTATACAGCTACGTATGATAATGCTACAATAATGATTACAAAATAATTTTGTTAATTTGATTACTACACTATTTTAAATAATTGAAATAGTTTTTCTTTAAAATCTTATTTTTTTTTAATTGTTTGAAACTATTTTTAAATTATCACAGATAACACTTAAGAAGCTCGTCAGAGATAAGAATGTTTTTAAAAATAATAATCTAAGCATTTAGGAATTTTTTTTTAAATTTATTTTCTCATCTTAAAAATTACATGAGTATAGACTGTAAAAACATCACAACCTAATAACTGTTATATAATCTTAATATATATTGATTTTATGATATTAACAGGTATACTTCTTATATACTAACAAGTAACAAGAGGAAACTCTGTTTAAGATACTAAAATAATAAAATAAAATAAAATATTACAATAATATCAAAGGATTAAATAAAAAAAAATCCTTGAGCCTGTCAAAGAATCATATTTTCACCAATTCAAAAAGGAACAGGACTACAAAATATAAAATTATATTATAGATTTAGCACATCTTATGTCTTAAAATAAATTAACTAGTTTTGTAGAAGAATGGATGACGTATTAATATCTTGGCCATCACTGAAGAATTAAGTATTAAGCAATTTTTCAACCTTAATAACAAATTAAAAGTTAAAAAAAATAACTAATGTAAATTAGCTACTCGTGTTATAATCCAATGATGGATTACTGGTTGCTACTTTTTTTTAATGAGTAATTATCACTCACAATAACTTTTTTTCAGGATATCATGAATATGTACTTAGGAAAAAAATAATTCCCTCTAAGGACAGGAGACGAGGAGAGCTGTCAGGGGAAATATTATCTTTTAGCGTTTAATCAAAGGGCACGCTGGCCTAGCCAGGAAAGAACTCGGTGAGACAAGTGGGAAAAAAGTGGGAAATAAATAAAATGAGAAGAATACGAGTGGGAAAAAAGGGATAAGAGTGGGAAATAATATAAGAATAGCCGAGAAGGGGCAGGTTCCATTTGGGGCCAGCGAAGAGCGGGATTCTTCACGTTCGCTAGCTTCGCTTCAATGCTCTCTTTTTAATGAGAATTTTTTTTCATATATTTCTTCTTCAAGCGCTCTTCAACCTGTAAGCTTCCTTTTGCTAGAATTATATTAAAAATATTCTCTTATTTCTTGCTATGATAATAGAAGCTTTCCGCACGTCTGAGGACGTACTTTAAAGAAGGGGGATTCAATTTTGAATTTAGATGAAAAATAGTTTATTATTTCGGAGCTAGGTTCCTTCAGAACAATAATAAAATAATTTTAATTTTATAATAACATATATTGGCCAAAAACAGAATGACCACTCTTAATTATAACTTTTTTTTTTTTTTAAATATTTATTTATTGCTATTTACAGCTGTACATTATAATACATTTAGTGCATCTGATCAAAGTTAAATTGGAGTGTTACAGGCGTGTAGAGAAACTAACCATTGGTAGCACTCTAATGATATTTTACATTAGCTAGTCTCGTGGCCATCTTCTTTTCAGGCGCCTCGGAGGATTGTCAGGAATGGAAGAGGATGCAAGATTAGAAACTAGGGGGTTTGAGTGGTTAGAGAGTTTATAATGGAAGTAGTGATATCTGGTTCGGGCTAGATCGGTTACATAGGGAACATTGAGGTCTTTATGTATGATTTTATTTGTGACAAAGTAAGCAGCATTGAGGATTTTACGAAGAATTTTGGATTGTAAGGATTGAATACGAGAGGAATTCAAAGGTTTACTAGAGCTCCAAAGCTCAACTCCGTATGTCCAGATGGGCCTTATTATTGTCATGTAGATCAGTCATTTGTAATGAGTTGGAAGTTTAGACCGTTTGTCTAGTAAGTGCTGTAATAGTCGGAATCTGCGTGCAGTTTCCTGTATTTTCAGTCTTGTGTGAGGATTCCAGGTTTGTCGTTTGTCAAGATGTAGTCCAAGATAACGAATCTGATCTACAGGAGTAAGAGCCACATTATTAAAGTATACTGTAGGGCAGTCGGCATTGTTGAGAATTAAAAAAAAAAAAAAAAAAAAAAAAAAAAAAACAGTACATAGAAATACTCAATGTTTGACTCGATGACGTTTTGATTCAAATATACCTTTTTGTTGCTTTAAATCGGTCGAAAGTTGTGTTTGTGAACAAGGTGACTACAATACGCGAGGACATATCCGTTTCTGCTGACAAAGGATTCCTCAGAGGACAGCATTCTACCTCAGCTTGGCATATTTCATCACTCCTAGTTGTCAGCTCGCTAACAGTCCAATGCTTCAGTGGTTTCTTTAACATAAATTACCTTTCTTTGCTTGGTATTTTTTCTTAAGAAATGTTCTGGTGTGTTCCAGAGTGTTATGTCCTGTTGGAAAATCGTTGTCTTACGCCGTGGCAAAACGTGTTTACAACCGTTCATCTTGAAAAAAAGCTATTTTTAAACACAAATAATTGTTAATAGTTCGTTCGCCTCTAACCTGCAGGGTTATTAGATATTCTAGGTCTATTGTAAAACATTTTCATAAAATCCATCAGGAAATTTTTTTTCATTTTTCAGAAACCTTTATGGCAATAGTACATTCTGCTACACTCAATCTCAATAGGTATTAGGGATGTCAATACACACTCATGCTATATAAACATATTAATATAAAAATAAAATGTAAATAAATAATAATAAAAAATACAATTAAATAATTTAGTATAAACTGTAATGGATAAAACATAAAATTATATGTACACATTATGAATAAACATGGGTGGCTAACTGAGTATAAAATTAAAATAAAGTGAAAGATAATCTTGAACACAATCAGACCTATATACAGTATTTACATTCTTAACCAAGCCCTGTAACCCACATGTGGATGGCATAGCGGAACTCCAGGATCCCTGCGCTTTTCTCTGTGAAATTTGTTTTCAATATTCTTTCATATTGCTCACTTGTTTTTCAGATTTTTAGATACTACTTATGCATATTTTCTTACCTATTTAATATTATATTTCATCTTTCATTTTTATCAATTTGCTACTGTCTAATTCCATAGTTATCAATCAACTATCAATTTTATGTTTCTCTGAATGTTGGTTGATATCTTTTTTTTGTTTTTATAGCTCTGATGAAGACTTGAAACTCAGGTCGAAACGTCGGCAATAATATTTTTTTTTATTTATTTTTTTTTTGCTGGCCGCACCCCTCCCCTCCCCCTACTCCGACAAGCTTCTCCACTTCATCTTGATTTTTTTCATTTTGAGTATCATATCGGAGTGATGGATTCACAGGTCCACGCCGATTCTTAGTTTTAGCGACTATAAAACATAAATTCATTTTAACTATGTTATTATTTCTAATTATTTCAAACAAATTTCTTTTTTTTTTTTAATTTATATTAAGAATTAAATTTAGTGTGAAAGGGTCCAGAGGAAGCCACAAGTCGGATTCCTGCTTGCAGTTTTCCTCGGCCTTGAGCTCATCCGCGCGTCGGATGAATTTAGATAGAATACAGACGTTTATTCGAGTGGAAAGAGAAATATCGGTCTGGTATCTCGGATAGTTCGTGGAAGAGCGGATGGCGATCAGTAGTCCGAGCGCAGGATGGGAAAGGATACGAGGCGGGCTTCCCAAGTCCTTGCCCGTCCTTGGCAATGTCCTGCGCGTTCTGCCCGCTCGCGTCACGTCACTGCTCGCCAATCGGGATCGGAACTGAATGCATTCCCCTCGTATGTGTCATGTCCTGGATCGATAAGAAAAGGTGAATAATTAATAAAAAACAAGACATATCATGGTGTTGATATTTTCAATAACAGGATTTTTAATTATATGAACATTTTTTTCCCCCTAGGCCGCAGAGTCATATGTTTTCCACCATAAGGGTTCTTGCAGTCCAATAAAGCATCGTGTACTTCAACCGCTTTGTCTCAACTTCATTGAAAAGTATGTAAACCTTTGTGGATGTAGAATAGGACCTTTAGTACAAACTCGAAAAAAAAAACACTTTTTAATGAGAAAGAAATCTTGGAAAATAACAAAGATGTGCAAAATCCATAAATAAAACAAAAGAGAGAAGAAGACATTGAGACTTCATCTAGAAAAATGTTTATTTTACGTGATGGATTTAAGCTCAGCAATAAGAGTAAGATTTCTAATTAGTGATCTCTATCAAAAACCTTAAGGCGCTGTTTTTCCCCTAGTGTAAGAGACCACGCTCTTGATTGAATAGGATTTTGTTGAAAATAATATTTTTATTTATTTTTGTTTATTTATAAATATCAAAATCCAGAATTAAATACCACAAAGTAGGGAAATGAGTAATAGTTATAAATGATCACATTCATACCAAAATTAAAAAAAATAAATAAAATAAATATTTTCTAAATATATTTTGTTTCAATTCAAAACTTCATTTATTGATATATATTACAATCTGTTACAACGTTGTTAAGCAATAAGTAATAATGATGATACTCAATCAACATACTCAAATAAAAGAACTTAAGAATAAAATAAAAATAAATAAATAAATGAAAAAAGTATGTACAAATAAATAAAATCTCAAAAAAATAAAAACAGAAGGTTAATGAAAATGAAAATTACCCATCTTTGAACATGAAAAAAAAAAAAATAAATCAAATCAAATAATAATAAAAATAAATAAATAAAATAATAATAAAAATAATTGGAGAATTTTGATGAAGTTAAATTAAAAATAATTGATGAAGTTTCAGGTCTTCATCAAGGGTTATGGCGTAGAAGGTAGGCCTGAAACGTCGGCATAAAATAAATAAATATGTTTTAGTTTATTTATGTTGTTCTTTGCTGACCGCACCTCCCGAAGTTCTCCAATCATTAATCTAGGGTCAACTATCTACACCTCATTAATAATTTAAAAAAAAATAATAAAAATAAATAAATAAAATAATAATAAAAATTAATAAATAAAATAATAATAAAAATTAATAAATAAAATAATCACCAGTCAATGTACACTCTTACAAACAATATTTACACCATCGAGTGAGGGATACGGTAGAACTCTTTGAAATCCCAGCGCATCCCTCTCACTGCATCACTGGTAATGTGCCAGAATAAATAAATAAAATCTTTATATTTATATAAATACAATGAACTTAATCACATTAGGTACGTGAAGAAGAAGGGATAAATTAAAATAAGTAAAATTTTGAACTAATATAACAATAAAATAAAAGACCAATCACATTTAAACTCCCGACCTAAGGATCCCCGAGCCCACTCTATCCACCATGTATGAGGATAGAGCAGGGCTCTTCGAGATCTCAGCGTAGCCCTCTCAAAATGAGCCACTATGCGCTAAAGCCATGCTTGAATAGGTAGATTTATTTATCAGTAATCAAATATAATCTTAGAGAAATAACTGAAGCTTTTTCATTCCGTGAAATAGATTAGTTGAAAATAGAAAATAGCTTTCACGCTAAGCTTTACGGATTGGTGGACTTGTTGGAAGATTTATCGGGTAAGCTGGCTGCCTATCTGCAGTGGCAGCGAGTAAGTTAGCGATCTGATGCGAAGAGCATGGCACATGTAACTGTCCTCCAGGTCCGTCCAGGATGGCGTGAGGAGCCGCGGTCACGAAGATGCAAGGCGTGCGGGATGTCTTGCCACAAAGGGAATAAGAAAGAACCAACTCCAGGAAAAACCGCAGCGGTCGGGAAAGATTTATGGATTAACGGTGGTTCGTCAGGATTACCAACTGCTGTTTTTATTACCCGGTGTCTCTCCATCTTGAGGAAATATAAGTTACTCGGAATGCCGGTTCGTCAGGTAGGTCCGGAGGTCTTGGATGGAGCAGGTTATGGTCTGGAGATTAAAAGTAGGGCGATATAATCATCTGGAGTAATGAAAGTTCCCCTTCATTTATTCTCTGTATAAAGCTTTTATATCTTCCATCAACCGTTTTCTTGGTCTATTTTAAAAGTTGATGGATATGGATTTTAAAATAAATAATCTAATCTAATACTATTCTGTTTAGTTTTTTTTTTCATCTTTCTCCACATTTACTACTCTACAAAATACTTTGAATCTGTGGCAGTCGTGAAAAACTGGGTTAAAACCGTCTTCAGGAGGCTTAAGTTGTGTTAATACGTTTGAGACCGGTTGCCAACCCTGTGTGCAATAATAACAATGAGCATTTACCAGTTATCCTGAATAAGATAAGAATTTTTTTGAATTAATAGAATCTGTAAAGTATAGTTGTTGTTGTTGTCTGAGGCTTTAGGGCGTTAAACCCTGAGGTCATCAACGCCCATGTTTCGGGCTTAATAATTCTATTTCATTTATATTTATAATTCTTTTTCAATTTGCAAAAAACAAACAATAAGAACAGTTTGATAAAAACAATCCTCCAATGCTGTTCTATCACAAGCTGGACAAAGCTACTGTGTGTCCAAAGTACTAAAACCAAGATTAATTAACTCGTCAAAAATAAACACATTTATTTTGGTAATACTAAGGTTGAAAAATATGTCCGAGAGTTCTTGCCAATACGCCCCAGGCGCCAAGAAAAAAAATAATTTAGTATAATTTGAACGTGTTTTTTGTTCAGATTTCGAGGCTATTATATTCCATCGGTTTCTTTTTTTTTAGAATGAGAAAAAAAATACTGTTGATCGTATAAAATGAGTTTAAATGTAAAAAAAAAAAAAATTACAAAAATCAAATACGGTTCTACTAAAATAGTTAATTTTTTCCCCCTAAAAGTCAAGTCTGATACGTTTTTTTTCTGTTTGAAATCCTCAAATAGGAATTAAAATATAAGTAATATGCAGACGTTTGGTTTTCACGCAAACGTTCATAACTCCTTTTTGGTTATATCAAAATTTATCTAGCGTAGGAATACTATATTTCTGCTTTTCTAATACTTTTAGATTTTGTGTCTGTGTAAAGGTGAAAAAGTAATTTCAAATAAAGATAAAATCTTCAATTTTTTTTATATTTTTGGTTCTGATTTATTTGCTTTTATTTTTTTAATAGTTAACACATTCTTAATTTAATCTTTTTTTTTATATTGGATGAAGATAGTTGACCGTATGAAGTAGATTGTAGGAAGATAGCTCGGGTGGCGGTCAATAAAGGTATCAAAATAATTAAAGAAAACTATTTATTGTTAACTTAAATTTACTAATGATGAGATAGTTGATCGTGAATAATATACATGAGGAGAATCTGGTTGGGGGTGCGGTCAGAATATAATGCAAATAACTTATTTAATAGTGCCAACGTTTCGGCCAGAATTTCTAGCCTTCATCAGGGCTGTTAGCAGGAAATCGGAAAGCCAAGTGTTAAATTTACTAAATTTTTACTTAACTAAATTTTTATTATACAGTTACAATAAATAGTTTTCTTTTACTATTTTGATACCTTTATGGACCGTAATCCGGACTATGTTCCTATAGTTTTTTTTATCCATAAAAAACATATTTCTTTACCAGTCATTTTAATTTTTTTAAATATTTTCTATATTAAATAGGTCTAACTCCGTAATGTATAAATGGCCTTCAGTTCTTTATTTGGACCAATTGATCGGTGAAAGTGAACAATGGAGTTCGTTTTAAAAAAAACAAATTCTCTTTTCATAATGTAAACGTATTAATTATTTTATTTGTATTACTTTTTATGTGGGAGTGGGTAGCTCATTGTTAAGGCGATGGAATACTAACTCCAAGGTCTGGGTAATAATAATTATCTGCTAGCTGTAGCCGTTGAGTCAGCCCTGTGGGTTCGGGCCCTCCGGGGTCAACCTAGTCAACTCTCAATTGGGTAAAACTTTGAGTGAGCGTAATTCAGACCAAATCACCACCTGGCAGAACCGTTAAAATAAAAAAAGTAATATATATATATATA
>NW_027108814.1:218688-219298 GCF_000696795.3 Halyomorpha halys | reverse complement strand
AATAGTTATATATATAAAGTAATTAAAAAACAAAACCACATAATTCACATAATATTTTATAGTATTTTCGCACATAAGTACTATTAAAATCATTTAAAAAAATTAATTAAAGCTAAGCACAACGTATTTAAAAAAAAAAAAGTTGTGCTTTTTTATTCTTATTATGTATAGATATAGTAAATTTATAACGTATAATAATTTACTATATCTATACATAATAAGAATAAAAAAAAGCACAACTTTTTTTTTTTTTTTAAATACGTTGTGCTTAGCTTTAATTAATTTTTTAAAATGATTTTAATAGTACTTATGTGCGAAAATACGATAAAATATTATGTGAATATATTGTTATTTTGATTTTATTCAATGCTTGTTAAAGAGAGCAAAAATATGAAAGGATGTATTGTATTAAAGGAATATAATTCGATATTTAGAAAGATAATAGGGAAAACAAATTAAAGAATAATAAGGAAAATAGAATTAAAAAATGATAAAATTAATAAAATCATGTATTACTATTATATAGGGTGTTTTTTTAAGCCCGATAGAACTTGAAATTGTAAAAAATAACACAAAAAATTAAATTGTAATCAAAATTTTTTTTTATTCG
>NW_027108814.1:212063-218228 GCF_000696795.3 Halyomorpha halys | reverse complement strand
TCACGTATTGATCTTTCGAATAAAAAAAAAATTTTGATTACAATTTAATTTTTTGTGTTATTTTTTACAATTTCAAGTTCTATCGGGCTTAAAAAAACACCCTATATATTGTAAATTTACTATACTATACCTATTTATTATAAAAGAATTTTTTAGGCACCACTACTTTTGTTTTAATTAAATTTTTCTCTGTCTAGGCGAAAATGTTAAGTATGACTTTTTGTTGTCTACTTAATAACATGTCTAGCATATGTATGGGAAGCTCTGAGTTATGTTTTAATTTACAAGAATGGAAATCTTAACTGTGAAAAAAAATAAAAATTACAAATCTAAATAGGATTATTTACAATCCGGATTACTCATATGATTTCAATTATACAATGCGTGTTAGCCTAAAAATATATTATAGTCTTTCAGTTAACTCAGCACCGTGAAATCTTATCTAAGGGCTGAGGAAAAAACTCGTCACAAGTCGAGGGCTACAAGGAGCTAGAAATGCAGATGAGATTCTTCGGAATGAGGACAAAAAATTCTTCCTCATGAGATGCACAACAGCGGCAGCCGGAGCCTTCCTCGAACTGACACCGTTATTCCGATAAGAAAAACAAAGAATGTATAAAAGGAGATAAAAATTAAAAAAAAAAAAAAAAAAACTAAGAAAAAGAGAGGTTATGATAGTACCTGAAACTGTGGCAGGGCTGGCAATATCTCACGAGGACTGGAAGAATTACAGGGTAGCCATACACTCCTAATGAATAACAGGCTCGATAATTTGTTAACACTGGGTCCCATAATCTCATATTATGGCAAGCCTGTAATCTGGGGCGGCCATGATGGTATTATCAATTATATCATTAGCCTCCAGGGGGGAGTGCTTCGTCTTGATGGAAACCACTTCGGCAGTTCTTCGGCTCTATTTACGATCCTTCACCAGGATATCTCTTCTTAGCCCGGCTCCGATCGGGGAAAGTAGGATGTTGATCGGAATTATTGGATCAACAGGGATTAAAATTCTAACATGAGGCTCTATTATCAAATTAAAAAATAAAAAAAAGAGAAAAAGTATAAATGAAAATAAATATACACTTCGGACCCGAAGGTTCGGACTGAAAAAAATACAGTTTCACCCTAATGTTTGATTACTTTAATGAAAACTATGTGTAATTAATGGTCAAAATTGTTAAATTTTTCGAATATCATGAAAACTACAACTACAACGAAGAGAAACGTCATAAACTATTTTGTAGTAAATTAAATCAGCTTTAATTTGAGTGCTGATAGATATCTCTAAGACGAATGGTTCTTCAGACATAGATTTCAGAAAATAAATTAACTAAGTACTGATTTTTCAATGCATCTTTTGTGAAATGTTGCTTTTTAAAAAACTATACCTCGAGAACTATGGAACGTAAATAGCTCTTTCAAGGCGCAAATTTGCTCTCTTTTAAATTAAGGTTTTTTAGTGTTGTTCTTAAAACCCAAGGTCAATCAACTCTATACCAATTAATTTTTTAGGTTAGATCTTTAGTAATCCCAACAATTTCAATCTATATTCATACGCATTAACAAATTTATATTCATATGTGAATATCATAAAAACTACTACTCCTACAATGATAAACATTATTAACTATTTTATATTAAATTTAAGGAGTTTTAATTTGAGTGCTGGCCGACATCTGTAATTTTTCATAAATCAAACTTATTGTCCCAACAACTAGAAATCAATTTAATTTAGCAAATATCATGAAAACTACTATTCCTACGAAGGTAAAGGTCATAAATTACTTTATAGTACATTAAACCAGCTTTAATTTGATTGCTAATAGACGTCACATAGTTCCTAAGATATAAATTTCGCAAAATAAATTAACTAACTACTGATATTTCAGTACATTTTTATGAAATGTTGCTTTTTAAAAGGTTGTGTCTCGAGAACTATTTGACGTAAATAGCTCTAGTAGGGCTAATATTTCAGCCAATTTACTCTTCATTAAATAACGTTATTTTAAATTTTCTAGTGTAGTTGGTAGTTTTTAAGATATAGAGCTCCGAATGAAAAAGTAATGTTTTTTAAGGCTTTTAAACAGTCACCATTTTTGTTCCCCCTACCTATACTTGGCAGACTCATCAGTTTTGACTAGTAATTATACATAGTTTTCATAAAAGTAATAACAAATTGGGGTGAGATAACAGCCTTTTTTTCCCGGCTCTTGTATTACTTCAACAGTCAAGAAAATATGTATTAATATATATATTTTCAGTTAAGATGTAACACTGAAACACACTCAATTATCTTACAGATTAATGCTTCAAATTAACGTAACTTTAATCGGAAAACGCTCACTAAGTTCAAAGCGTATTGTTCCAAGACCAGTCATTTACTACAGAAAACTACTGATTATTCAGTCCATCTTTTACGAAATATTTCTTTTTAAAAAGCTATACCTCGAGAACTATTTAAAGTAAATAGCTCTATTAGGGCTCACATTTTAGCAAATTTGCTCTTTTTTAAATTAAGGTTTTTTAGTGTTGTTCTTAAAACTCAAGGTCAATCAACTCTATACCAATTAATTTTTTAGGTTAGATCTTTACTAATCCCAACAATTTCGCTAGCCCATTTCGTTCTTAGCAGTGTGTCATCATATCTCAATTATAATAAATTATAGCTGAGATAATAAAAATTAGAAGGATCCAATTATTTACTTTTTTGGCAGCTTATGAATGAGGTAAATAAATAGTTATCTGGAGACCAGATGAGTTGTTTCATATAATCGGTTTAAGTGGATTTAAAAAAAAAATAAATAAATAAAATACAGCATGGGAAGAAGATAGTTGACCGTATGAAGTAGATTGTAGGAAGATAGTCCCGAGGGCGATCAATAAAGGTATCAAAATAGTAAAAGAAAACTGTTTATTGCTAACCAACGTTTCGTCCCACTTTGTTGGGCTACGTCTTGGCTCGTCTTGGCTGTCTGGTGGTATTATAAAGGATGACCGTATTCAAGTTACAATTAAAATTAATTAAAATTTACCATTTCCTCGATTTTTGAAAACTGGATAGAGTACTTTTCAGTACATTTCTTTTTCACTATCTAAAACCTTTTTCAATGTTTTTCTTCGTTCCACTTTGTTGGGCTTCGTCTTGGCTGTCTGGTGGTATTATAAAGGTTGACCGTATTCCAGTTACAATTAAAATTAATTAAAATTTACCATTTCCTCGATTTTTGAAAACTGGATAGAGTACTTTTCAGTACATTTCTTTTTCACTATCTAAAACCTTTTTCAATGTTTTTCTTCGTTCCACTTTCGCTTCAGAGAGCTTCGTCAGGGCTGTCTGGTTGAAGGTGACAAATATACTTCTGTCATCTCTTTACGTCTTATTAGTAGGAGTAGGAGCTGCTATGGCAGCAGGCAATCATGAAGAAAAAGGAATTTGAGCACTCTTAGTAAAAGCCGACAATAGGGGTATTCATGATGTTGTGTTAAATGTTATATGTTTTACCATGTTAAATGTTATAACTATAGGATTGTGAGCAGCCCTATTTGAAGTCATGTTAAATGTTAAATGCATAAGAGCCCCTAGCGGATTTCTCAGCAACTTGTTGTATAAGCCTTTATGTTTATAACCTTCCTTCCAGACCCTCATGTTATTGTTTACTTCAGTTTTGATTTAAGTAATTAATTAAAACATGCCTAGAGTGAGTGAAAAGTGGAATTTGTGTGAAAGTTTAGCTTATGAGTGTCTTATTGATCTTCAAACTTGTGAAGAAGAGAATGAAGATGAGCTAATTGACAACTGTATTGAAAGTCACAACAACTAATATGGCGGCGATCTCAACTGGTCTATTGTGTGACGTCATTCTCGATTTAACTGATCAAGTAACAGACTCTCAGCCATGTTAAATGTTATTTCGTTTTACCACGGCAAAAGAAGGCAATTTTTTTCGATTTAACACGAGTTTTTCCATTGAACACGCTTTAACATAGATCATGAATACCCCTAATGTTAATAAATATACTAATCATAAAGAAATTTCATTATCTATGAATCTTAAATAAATATAATTCCATCTACCTATGTTAAATAATCAAGAAATTCCAATTAAAATAAAAACATCACCAATTCGATTTCTTAAAATAGTCAATATACCTGCATTATAAGATTTAAAATTTTGATAATAAATAACTAAACAATAAGATACTAAACCTAATCCATCCCAACCTAATAAAATTCTAACCAAATTAGGACTAATAATCAAAAACATCATTGATAAAACAAATAATAACACAATAAATAAAAATCGTAACTTAAATAAATCAGCACTTATATAAGAAGAACTATACAAAATTACAATAGAAGAAATACACAAAACCCCTCCCATAAAAATAAAAGATATTCAATCTAAATATATAGATATAGTTACACTTACAGAATTTAATGAAATTAATTCCCAATCCAAAAATAAAGAATAATCGCCTACCTGGATAGAGTACTTTTCAGTACATTTCTTTTTCGCTATCTAAAACCTTTTTCAATGTTTTTCTTCGTTCCACTTTCGCTTCAGAGAGCTTCGTCAGGACTGTCTGGTTGAAGGTGACAAATATACTTCTGTCATCTCTTCTTCTTGTTCTTCATCTCTTATTCTTGTTACCGTTGGTTAACAATAAATAGTTTTGTCGACCGCCACGCAGACTATCTACCTAAAATAAAATAGAATGGTTATAGCCTATGAATTCAAAACTCGCTAAATTCAAAACTTTTTTTTTTTAAGACAATCAAATCTTATAAATCCATTTTAAAAAATGAACAGGCAAATAAGAACTGTTCTTCTTTCAAATCTAATGAGCTATTGTTCGAAATGAATAAAAACTGTCATTTATTTCGTTCCTAAGTTCGCCTCTAGTATTGTAAGTTTGGTTTTGTCGTTAAAACGGTTATACAAGGTGTAGGAAATGTAATGTTTATAACGTAATAAATAAAATTTCTGAAATTATTAATTTAAATAATTACTTTAAATAGCTCACTATTAATAATAAACCTTAATAAGTTATAATGTGATGTTATTTTTATAATTATAAATAGAATAAGTGAGTATTGATTTCTCATTTACTTTATAAACATATTAACTTTCTTATTTCATCATTAGGTAACTATTTAAAATAATAAAAATTAAAGAAATCATTTTGATTAAGTATTTATTTAAAATTATTGATGGAAAATAATAGTTTATTTATGTAATGTTAACAAATAAAAATATTTTTAGAATACAATGATTTCTGAAATAAACAATTATATCGAACGATTTTAGAAATGATAAAAGAATGATGGTTTTGGTGCGGTCAAAGAAAAACTCAAATATTGATTAAATTATTCATATTGTGCCAACGTTTTGTCCCACGTTGCAGGGCTTCATCACGGCTATACATGGACAAAGTAAGATGTACAGCGAAACGTAAAAATAAATAAGAATAATAAAAGGCTATAGAGAATTAATGAAAACGGAAATAACAACAGATAAAAAGAATAAATATAAAATACAGTAAAAATGGAAAAAGGGGATAACAATAAAGGAAAATAATGAACAAGAGGGAAAAAGTACCTTTCAGACACGAAGTCAGAGCGAAAGTGAACTGTTGACAGGATGTTATTGTGGAGTAGTGGGGATTGACAGTTAAAGTACGTTACATTTAAAAATAATTTTAGAGTAAGCAGTATAGAAAATATTGAAAATAGGCAAATATTAAATGCAAATATACATGATAGGGAGGGGAGGGAGTTGTTAAAAAAAATTATAAATATACATGGATCGAATACACAAAAGGTTTCTACTGCAACAGCCACAGGGAGGAGGTTGCTCTGGCCCGCTTGAGAATAGGTCATACTCTCCTCACGCACTCTCACCTGATCAGAAAACTGCCACCTCCAACATGCAAATATTGTCAGTCCATTCTTACGATTAGAGATATTTTTGAAGAATGTACTCACTATTTGCCAATAATAAACAGGATAGGACTGACCCCAAATTTATCAGAAGCTCTCACAGATGAGGAGGCTAAAATTGCACTAGTGTTTGAATTTTTAAAAGCACATCGCCTTCTTTATAAATTATAACTCCTCTTCCATTTTTATTTTTTTTATTATTTATTATTTTTTTAAATTAT
>NW_027108814.1:210332-211566 GCF_000696795.3 Halyomorpha halys | reverse complement strand
ACAAATAAGTATGACTAACTTATTTTAAAATAAGTTAGTCATACTTATTTGTGTTTCATTGACCGCACCCCCAACCATCTTCTCCTCATAAAATATATAAATATAATAGAAAAAGACAAGAGAGTAAATGAATTATAATTCAACAATTAAAATCTGTCTCAATCAAATCAATGATATGCGTAGACACCTATAAACGTGTGAATAAAGCAAACTATCGAAAATTTTTATCTCCTCCAATTACCAAACTTCTTTCTTAGATTGGTAAAAAAAAAATAAAATAAATAGATAAATAAGATTAAAACGAAATATATCAAACAGTATGATAGCACAAACAAATTAATGGGAAACACTTAATTTCTCGTTTAAGGATCAAGCGAGAAAAAAATAAAATAAATCATAAAAAATGACAGCTATCTTCTCCAATATTTTCGATCCGATAAATAAAAAGAAATTGAAAAAAAAAATAAAATAAAAGGTTTTAATGAAAATTATAAACAAATATTTCATTAGGTGGTAATTTAGTTGAATCAAAACAAGTTTGGAAAGGATGTAAAAAAAGAGAGAGATCTATAGTCGAGGATTATGTTGATAGCTGTCGGGATTAACATCTAGCGCGCTCTACCCAAAACAGGTTGAGGGATTATATATACTAACAGAATAGAGTTATTATATGTACTTATGTGTGTATATATATATATATAATAACATATACATATTTTCACATATAAATGTATATTTCTTCATTTTCTATTTAGAGTAACTCCATAAACGCGTGCGTGTTTAGATAAAAACCTATAGGGCAAAGTGGTTCAAATTATTTTATATTAATTAAAATTGATTAATTAAAAAAGGATTATATAGCGATTCGACATTCCCAGAATAGCCTTCAAGCATTAGTATCTCCAATGTGTCATTTATAGACAAATTATAAGAAGTATTTATTATTTTATTTTAATGTTTTTTTTTATTTTTACCTAGCAATATATGAAGTACGAGTATTTAGTAATAGGAAGTGTTACGATTGTACTAAATTTCGAATTCGAGTTTTCGAAGGAAATAAACGTTTCGAGTTTTTCTGAGTCCAAATAATCAAGTGGGAGCTCAAAACAAAAATCCTATTAAATTAAAAAATACATTTATTTATAATCTTTAAATTTCTTTCTTGAGACTGGCAATTTTTTACTAAATAATTCAAAAACAATATCCAAATTATAGTCTCAAAACATTTATTTCA
>NW_027108814.1:203691-210082 GCF_000696795.3 Halyomorpha halys | reverse complement strand
GAATGAAATAAATGTTTTGAGACTATAATTTGGATATTGTTTTTGAATTATTTAGTAATAAATACATATTTGAAACAGGTATAGGCCTAGGATTCAAAGTTTGGTCGGTTCTTTATCATCTATCGTATTTTATCTAGCAATAGAATACGTTATTAGAAATGTGATGAATACCGAAAAGGGTCTAACTTTAGGCAGTAAAGTACCGGTGCTTCGATCTACTGATGATTTGGTATTATTGGGCGAGGACAATTAAACTATAAAACTTAATACTACATTGATAATCTAAAATATATCTATAGTACAAAAGCCCAAGAGGAGAAAAAAGGCAGTTATCTCACCCCAATTTTTGATTACTTAATTCAAAACTATGTATAATTATTAGTCAAAATTGATGAGTCTGCCAAGTAAAGGTAGGGGCAATAAAAACATTTCAAAACATTAAAAATAATTAATTTTTTATTCGGAGCTCTATATCTTTACAACTACCAACCACAATAAAAAATCTAAGAGAGCATCATTTAAATTTGAGTAAATTTGCTAAAATATGAGCCCTAATAGAGCTATTTACATTCAGTAGTTCTCGAGATATAGCTTTTTAAAAAGCAACATTTCATAAAAATATTGTATGAAAAGTACTGAAATATCAGTAGTTTATTTATTTTGAGAAATCTATGTCTCAAAAAACATTTGACGCACTGATGTCTATTAGTACACAAATTAAAGCTAGTTTAATGAGCTATAAAGTAGTTTATGATGTTTATCTTCGTAGGAGTAGTAGTTTTCATGAAATTTGCTAAAATAAATTGATTTATTGTTGTTCGGACAAAGTTTCATTTGCTAAATTTATTTTCATATGTGAATATCATAAAAACTACTACCCCTACGAAGATAAGTACCATAAACTACTTTATAGTAAGTTAAATTTCCTTTATTTTGAGTGTTCGAAGACATATGTGCGTGCGTCTTATGAGATGTATTTATTCAAAAATCCAACATTTTATACGAACAACTAGAAATTTCGTGAGTTTATTTTGTCAAATATCCTAAAAACTACTACTCCTACAAATATAAACATTATTAACTATTTTATATTAAATTTAACTAGTTTTAATTTGAGTGCTGGCCGACATCTGTACGTCTAATGGTTTCTGAAATTACATTTTTCATAAATCAAACTTATTGTCCGAACAACTATAAATGAATTTATTTTAGCAACTATCATGAAAACTACTATTCCTACGAAGCGTCATAAACTACTTTATAATACATTAAACCAGCTTTAATTTGATTGCTAATAGACGTCACATAGTTCCTAAGATATAGATTTCGCAAAATAAATTAACTAACTGCTGATATTTCTGTACATTTTTATGAAATGTTGCTTTTTAAAAGGTTGTATCTCGAGAACTATTGAATGTAAATAGCTCTACTAAAAGAGCTATTTACGTCCAATAGTTCTCGAGAAATAACTTTTTAAAAAGCAAAATTTCTTAAAAATCTTCTGAAAGATTAGTAGTTAGCTAATTTATTTTGAGAAATCTATATCTCAGGTACTATGAGACCTACAGATGTCTATTAGCACTCAAATTAAAGCTAGTTTATGAGCTATAAATAAGTTTACGATCTTGACCTTCATTCTATAGGAATAGTAGTTTTCACGATATTTGCTAAAATAAATTTATTTAGAGTTGTTCGGACAATAAGTCTGATTTATGAAAAACTTCATTTCAGGAACCATTGGACGTACAGATATGATATTTGCATATGAATATAAATTGGCAAATGAAAATTAAAAATGTCTGAACAACTATAAATCAATTTATTTTAGCAAATTTCATGTAAATTATTACTCCTACGATGAAAAACATCATAAACTACTTTATAGCTGATTAAACTAGCTTTAATTTGAGTGCTAATAGACATCTGTACGTCAAATGGTTTTTGAGATATAAATTTTTCAAAATAAATTCACTAACTACTGATCTTTCAGTATGTCCCATACAACATTTTTATGGAATGCTGCTTTTTAAAAAGCTATGTCTCGAAAACTATTTAACGTGAATAACTCTATTAGGGCTCACATTTTAGCAAATTTGCTCTTTTTTAAATGAAGTTCTGTTAGGTTTTTTAGTGTAGTTGGTATTTTTTAAGTTATAGAGCTCCGAATGAAAAAGTAATGTTTTTTAAGGCTTTTAAACAGTCGCCATTTTTTGTTCCCCCTACCTATACTTCGCAGACTCATCAGTTTTGACTAGTAATTATACATAGTTTTGAAAAGTAATAAAAAATTGGGGTGAGATAACTGACTTTTTTCCCGACTCTTGTATTACTACAACAGTCAAGAAAAAATTTATTAATATATATATTTTCAGTTAAGATATAACCTTGAAACACACTCAATTATCTTACAGATTGATGCTTCAAATTAACGTAAATTTAATCGCAAAACTCTCACTAAGTTCAAAGCGTATTGTTCCAAGAGCAGTAATTTCTTGTGTTTCCGCGTTTTACACTTCTCAATGACTGCGAGTTCACGCCTCGAAAGCCGCTCCGAAGCTACACTGCCTGGAGCTGGAGCCAACTGGAGGAGTTATGTTCCAGCTAAGGGGTCCTAGTGAGGGCAGGCTAGCGTGAGAACAGTTAGTTGAGTTGAGATATACCGTGAATGCATCTAATGACGCGCGTATTTCATAGTTTGAACTGCTAATAGTCCCTAGCTAAGTAAATACCTTTGTTCATTGATCTAGCCGCGAGAGTATAAATATCTCGGAGGCATTGCATTAATAAATAAAGTTGTGAGGGAGAAGAGGGGGAGGGGTTGGAGACGTAACGAGGGGGCGGAGGTACTCGAGTATTGTCTAGGATCAATCACCTCGGGTCTTTCTTTTGCACCATCTTGTCTTTACTCTTCCTTCTTCGCCAGCTAACAAGCCCTCCAACAAATATAGAGTTTAAAACATATAACAAACACACATAAGTACGTATAGGGGGACTAGAAACAAGATATTTATAAATATAATCAAGTTTTAGGATTTATAACTTTTATTACACCTGATTATATTTACTAGTAACTTGATTCTAGTCCACCTACATGTATACTCTTGTATAAAGTATAAAAATTGTTTTGGAATGTTTTGTCAATTCTAAAATGTTTGTATCTTGTTTTTTCATTTAGCCCTTACGAAGCTCTGCAAAATGGGGCGATACTTTGTCTAACAATTAATAGTCTTCTTTTACTATTTTGATACATTTATTAACCACCACCCGGACTATCTTCCTACAATAGGGGTATTCATGATCTTTGGTTTAACATGTTAAGGCGTGTTAAATGGAAAAACTCATGTTAAATCGAAAAAAATTGCCTTCTTTTACCGTGGTAAAACGAAATAACATTTAACATGGTTGAGAGTCTGTTAAATGGAGAATGTCGTCACACAATAGACCAGTTGAGATCGCCACCATTTTTGTTGTTGTGACAACTCAGTTCTTTTGTGTGTTTGTGGTTTTCATATCCCTGTTATTAAACCAGAATGGATAATTTTAATGATACATTTGAGAAAAAAAGACAGTAAAAAAACAATGTAATTTCATTCTACTATCTGAAAATTTGTAAACGCTCGCCAGATAAAAATCTCACTATCAGAATAAAGTTATTTTTTCATTTCATTTCTTAAGCTAAACTTTCACACAAATTCCACTTTTCACTCAGTCTAGGCATGTTGTTATTAATTACTTAAATCAAAACTGAAGTAAACAATAACATGAGGGTCTGGAAGGAAGGTTATAAAGATAAAGGCTTATACAACAAGTTGCTGAGAAAATCCGCTAGGGGCTCTTATGCATTTAACGTTTAACATGACTTTAAATAGGGCTCCTCACAATCTTATAGTTATAACATTTAACATGGTGAAACATTTAACATTTAACACATCATCATGAATACCCCTATTAAAATAATATAGACTTGGTAATCGTTAGGAAGGGAAAACAATGCAAAGAATACAGTCTTTCTATCGGTGGACTTGAGGTAACAGTGATAAACTTGATATTTTTGTAAAGTTTTTTTAGCTACACAAGTAAATTTGGAATATATTCAGATCTGAAAAAGTTATGATCATTATCAATAATTAATAGATCCCAAAAAATATCTAGAAACTAAGACTGATTATTTAAATTAATTTTCTTTCAGTCCGCTGGTGTTCCTCAGGGTAATATCCTCGGTCCCATCCTCACCACGTATGCCGATGACACATGTGTGCTCGCTGTTAATAATAAGTCTTTAATTGTATCCCAAACTCTTCAATCCTATATCACAGCCCTCGAAGAATGGTGTCGTAATTGGAGGATTAAAATAAATTCCAACAAATCCCATCAAATTACCTTAATCCTACTGACTGTTCTACAGTATACTTCAACAATGTTGCTCTTAGCCCTGTTAAATAGATCCGCTACCTACACATCTGGACAAACGACTAACCAGGAATCCTCACACAAGACTGAAAAGACAGGAAACTGCATGTCGATTTCGACTATTACAGCACTTACTAGACAAACGGTCCAAACTTCCAATTCATTACAAAAGACTGATTTACATGACAATTATAAGGCCTATCTGGACATACGGCGTTGAACTCCGGGGCTCCTCTAAACCTTCGAATTCCTTACAATCCAAAATCCTTCGTAAAATCCTAAATGCTTCCTACTTTGTCACTAATAAAATCCCCCACAAAGACCTTAATGTTCCATTTGTAACCGATCTAGCCCGAACCCGATATCAATCCTTCCATTACAAACTCCCTAAACACTCAAACCCATTAGTTTCTAATCTTGCTTCCTCTTTTATTCCGGACAATCCTCCGAGGCGTCTGAAAAGAAGATGGCCTCGAGACCTTATATTGTGAAAATTGTTTTTAGAATTGAGTAGTTTCTCTACATGCTTGTACCATACCATTATGATTTCCTGAAATTTACTTGATATATTTTTGTACAGTTGTAAATATTAATAAATAATTTAAGTTAATAAAAACATTTCTTGTCCATTATGTAAAACCTTTTTCAGTGTTTTTCTTCAACATAAAGTGTTGCCGGAAGGTCTTCGAAGCCTTCCAACCGACGAGGAATGCTCAAGTGTTGAAACAGAGCCATATATCTGAACGGAAGAACCGCCTAGCCTATAATACCAGGTTGTGAAAATGCCCTCCGAGGACGAGTGTATGAAAATGTGCTCCTGAAGGCGATTATAGCATTATATTTTTATGGAAATCAATTCTAATAAAAGTAAAAAGGGACCGGGAACAGATGATTTATCTCTTGAATAAATTGTGAGTAAAATAGCGGCGGTACAATAGTGATTTAGCCCATTAGCCCTTAGGCGGCTTTTAATCGCCCGATTACTGTTTGAGTAATGTTCCTGAATCCTTCTTGAACGCTCTCCGCTTCGCGTCACACTTTATTGTATCATCATCTTTGGGGCTCCACTGCCCCAGGGCGTTTTTCCATAAATTTCCCCGTGGGGTCCCTTCCCCAAAGCGCTGTGTAATTTTCTCCACGATTTAGTGGATCATATCCCAACGGACGTATGTAAAAATTTTGCGCTGAAAAACAGTCCGTTGCCATGGTAATAACCCGTCCCTTGGAATCTTTATCTCCTCCCTTAATAATATGGCTCTCGTCCGTTTGATTTGTAGAAGAATAATATAAAATTATAGTGGAGACAGGTGAACAAGAGCTTAGCCAGCGGGTATTGCCGGTCTGCGGAATTTTTACCGGTTTGGATCGTTTGTCATGTCTCGCCATGTTACGAAATTACCCTTGTCAGTAATATTTAGGGGGTATTGTTTAAGTACTTCACTGTAAACGCCGGACACTGATCAATCCACTCCAACCACTCCTTGCCAAACGTAATTTCATCTCTATCACGCCAGGCAAAAATCCAAACACTCCAACAGACCGTATCACAGCCTAACCAAGTAAGGGTGCTAACAGACAGAAATCATTAACTACATGTTATTTTTAAATAAATAACTAAAAAAATTAAATAATTATTTATTAATTAATTTCAACTTAACTGTCGTAATAATAGATAGGTATTATAATATTTTTATTTTTAGTTTATACTTTTTATTGAATAATAATAATCACTGGTAATATATCTGTCACCCCAGTGAATATGTGGTTAAGTCGAATTTTGGTCAAAATGAGTAAAGTGGTCTAAGAGAATCACAGAGGCAACATCTTCATTGTGCATAAGTGTCTAAGTCAGTCAACGTTTTAAAACAGAGTTATTGGTCAAGTCTGTTGTCAACGGTCGGTGAACAGTTAGTTAACTCTATTATCTAATTAGTGCTAAGACATATCAAATTGGTGTAAAACAAGTAACAAGTTACCAACG
>NW_027108814.1:186807-202936 GCF_000696795.3 Halyomorpha halys | reverse complement strand
AAACAAATAAATAAATAATAATCAAATTTAAAAAAAATTAAAAATATGTGAGCAAAATTAAATAAAGTATAAATAGCGGTAATGACCAATAATCTTTTACTACGCCACTAGAATAAAACATTTGTCTGACAGCCGTGAAAGTGAACGAAGCCCTGCAATGTGGGGCGAAATGTTGGTTAACAATAAATAGTGTTTATGGATACCTTAATTGACCGCTACCCGGACTATCTTCATGCAAATAACAAAATAGTTTATATACAAAATTAAATTTAAGTAAAAGTAAAAAAAATACACCTGAGATGCATATATATCTTATTATAAATACATTATTATTGTAAATAATATATTAATCGTAGATAATATTATTAATAATAATAAAACCTTAGTAAATCTCAAGGTTCGATGACGATACCATCAATCGTTCTCTACATACACGTGTCCTATGATGGCGATCCATACCCAAATATACTAAATCGGTCTTAACATGATCCTCCAATCTACGTTTTGGGATCCGTTCGTTACTAAGTTCCACATGCCACTATAACCTGAATTATATTTACCGGGGTTATGTATACTCAGTTCTCTCTATTCAGAATTGTGTAGCTTTCTAAATTCTCTTGTTAACACATCCTTTTTAGGTCCGAATTTTTTTTGCATAAAAAATTATTTTTTATTGTGATCTTAATAGTGAAGATTTTTAATTATTAAGTTGTTCAGGGTAATAAGGCTAGTTTAAAATTTAATTTGAATTTTTTAAAGGTTGAATTTAAATTAAAGGTTGTAATTATCAGAAAATATTTTTTAAAACCTAAAATAAAATTAGCAAATACATTTAAACCTAGGAATCGCCATGGTATCGCCACAAATAATTAGTGCGAGTATAGCCTCCCTGCCCCGCCCCAATACCCAATAGAAGAGTTATCCTGTGGATATTAATCAGAACTTTGATTAATGGTATTTTAATTTGCAGACGGATTGGCCTTAGATTTAGATGGGGCTACCCTGGCCAATCCATCACAGGCCTCGTAGTTCTAGGGTCATTGCTACGGCCTACCCTATCATCTTATTGATGTCTGCATCTTTTAAAATAGAATAAAAAATGTATTTAATAAAAATCTATTATAAAAAGGTTTAGTAAATATAAAATAATGCAATGAATAGTATTTATTAAATTAGTTATGTATTTGTAGCACAGGATTTGACAAATTAAAATTATACATCCAAAAAATTATTCTCTAGACAAACAACTAACCTAGAACCTATGGTTTATTAATTTTTTTTGTTTCGTTTTAGATTATGGCTTATAAAAAATCATTAATAAAAATAATATGCAACTATAAAATATTAACACATATATATTTATAAATATCTATCTTATAATGAATTGAACGTGACATATGTATAAATCAACAATTGCATAAAGATGTATTTAGTATTATAAAAAAAAAAATTGTTTTCATTGATTATTTTCCTCTTGTATTAAAAATACGGCTGTGATATTAAAGTTATTTTGGACAATATCATGTTAAATAGAGAAACCAACTCCTTCAAGACCACAGAAGGACTTCCATCTATTCATAAATACTAACTTGGTCCTCCAGGCCGGATTTTGTTTTTGGAAAGTATTTCCATTGTGGATAAAAATGTTACATCCGCACTTTATTAAAAATATATATTAAAATAATTCCTGCCTCAAAAGTATCCCTTAATAATACCCACTTATTTCTGTCGAGTAGATCCATTACCAAGGACTACTTCTGAACAGAAAGGAAACTGCACGTCGATTCTAAACTTTCAATCTATTACAAAGGAGTAATCTACATAACTATAATAAGGCCTATCTAGACATTCGGTGTTGAGCTTTGGGGCACCACTACAACTTCTATCCCTCTCGTATAAAATCCTTACAATCCAAAATCCTTCGTAAAATCCTCAACAGTTTCTAACCTTACTTTGTCACAAATAAAATCATCCCGATCTAACCCCAACCAGTTATTCTTTAATTAAAAAATCCTTAACCAAGCAAACCTACTTGTTTTTCACTTGCTTCCTCTTCCATTCTCTACAATCCTCTGAGGCGCCTAAAGAAAGAAGATGGTCTCGAGACCTTCTAATGTAAAATGTTATTATTCGGTAGTATCTCCTACATGTCTGTATCTCACCATTGTAATTTAAAATCACATTTACTAGATGTATTTTTATGTAAATAAATTAATTTAAAAAAATAATTATGCAATTTCGAAAATAGAGTTTATCAGCAAGATTTTGACTTATACAATACAATACAGGTAGACTCCCGAGCTTTCCTTGTTTGATTCGTCGCAACAATAATCATATAACCAACTACACTCGACTATTAGGTACAGAAATGATCGATTTGACAGAACGGCAAAGATAAGAATCGATTGTGAAAGTACGGTCGTAAATTCCTGATGAAATTGGATACGTCAGGTACAAGATGGGTATGGAACTGTGGACAAGTTTACGACAATACTTCTTGTCAATACTGCTAAGCGAAAATGGGAATGATTCCTATTGCAGGCTTTGGGTACCTTGATGGCATATAGTTGTGGTTTATCATATATATATATATATATTTTAGAGACAAAAAAAATCACAAATACAATATTCTAACCGCATTATATTGTCCTTGTAAACTATTACAATAGGTTACCTAAGAGTAACCGGTTATAAACCATTACAATCTGTTATTTAAGAGTAACCATAAATCATTACTGAGAGTTTTCGAATTATTCATAAAATAAACAGTGCTTTATAGAGGAGATTTATTATTTAGATTTACGACGTTAACAAGGAATCCAGTAAGCGAATTTACATGGGACCGAAGCATTGGTAGCGCACCAATAATTTTTTTTTGGAAACAGATTTCTTCTTCTTGTCGTTTTCATTTCATATCGTATATAGGTGGTGTATCGTATACATCGTATTTTACGTGTTGCATCATTGCTGTTGTATTTGGGTCTTTGTGTTAATTATTTACATCATTATTATGCTGATGTATTATTTCTCCTTAAAAATTACTGCTACAAAATAAAGGACAAAATTGAAACAAGAAATCAGAATTGGTATATAAAATGCCATGTTTGAATTATTCAGGTGTATACACAAGAGAAACAAAAAAATTATTGGAAGAAAAAAAATAGAAGCATAATAATGATGTAAAAAATTAAGAAAAAGACCCAAATAAAACAGGATTCGTGCTACACGTAGCCAAAAATAAGCATAATTTTGATTTTGAAAATACAATTGTTTTGCATAAGGAAAATAATAGCAACATCTTGTTTTTTGGAAATATCATCCTTAAAGTCAGGTTTATTTACCAGTTAAAAAAATATCCATATAGTTTCAGACTTTTTATTTTCAACTAAAAATTTCAGTTATATTCCAATCATTGAAAATTAATTCCAAAAGACATTCTGAAAACATAAAATTCCTAACTTATTTACACTATCACAGCTAACATTGGCTATCACACTATTGCAAGCTAAAATGCCTTTTTAAAATTTTATCATTAGTCAATAATCTATAAAACATTCTTAAATTAGGCAACCATATGCATTAATAAATTAATTTTTATCATAATGTGCTAAATTACTTTATAAGTCAGTTCACCGACCAGTCGATCACGAGGCGATAATGATGCAAAAAGCTAAGGAAAAGACTCAAATAAAACAGGATTGGTGATACATGTTTCCAAAAATAAGCATAATTTTGATTTTGAAAATACAATGGTTTTGTTTTAAAAAAAAATGTTGGAAACTATTTATGTATAGGAAATTTGAAACACTATTTCACCTCACAACGTTTTCCCTTTTATCAAGCAGAATAAATTCCATGTGGTTAGGTCTATTTATTTATTTCTAGAAATTGTGGCATCAAAGTTACTCATTTAAATAGTATTAGGATGTTATATAAATAAAATAATAAATAAAGTTTTAAAATATTGTGTATATAAAAAAAAAAATTAATGATCACTGAATCGGAATGTTGATTTTGAGGTATTTTCCTTAGAGATAAGAGGCAAGTTTATGAGCAATTTTATCTGGAAGAAGATCACAGGTGTATTCAAGATCTTATCCATCCTTCTCATCCATAAACATATGGCAGATGGATAGTCTTGGTTTTGACGTGACTGTCCCTGTCTAAATTCGTTGCCCACCTTCTTTTCGGCTGACATGTTGCGTATATCAGTGTACATAATCGTAGAGTATTTGAGGATGTGAATTGCAAAACTTCAAATTTTTTTTATTGTGTGTTGTGAATATTTTTGTAGTAAACCTAGTCCAAGAGTTATTTAACCATAATTTTTGAATGCTTTAATAAAAACTATATTGATGAGTCTGCCAGCCATAGATAGGACTAAAAAATGGCAGCTGTTTCAATACGTTAAAAAAAATATGAATCTATTATTAGGGGCTCTATATCTTTAAAACTATCTACAACATTAGAAAACTTAAGAGGACATCATATAAAAATTGAAGTTGTACAAAAATATTAAGAAAACCATACTAGTGATCACTACGCAGATGCACTATCGACTAATAAGGTGGACCTTAAAGCAGTTAAGGATGTCCTTAGGGAAGTATCGTGGATGATTGATTGATTTTACGAAGGTTGAATTTTTATTTTTTTTTTTTTACAAAAACTTTCAAAAGAGGAATTGCTACCTTATTTTATTCACACTTAATTCTTGAAATCCATAACAAACAGGAGGAAAAATCAACACTTTCGTTACTAAAATGTTACCATAATTGGGGTTAGAGAGTGACCATCACCGACAGAAAACATGTCCTTAACACGATTCTTATGCAGATGCACTATCGACTAATAAGGTAGACCTTAAAGCAGTTAAGGATGTCCTTAGGGAAGTATCGTGAATGATATCGAGAGAGAAAGCTATCTAGCTGTGAGAAAGACATGAAATTCTAATAAAGCGCAGAAGTTTTAACCAATGAAGGGAAATTACTAAAATCTTTTATCAATAGATTAAATTATAATTAAATGGCAATAAAAAAAAAAATAGCAAAAAAAGAGAAAAAGGTCTGCTATTTTACCGCAATTTTTGATTAATTTAATGAAAATTATGTATAGTAACTGGTCTAAATTGAGTCTGCCAAGCATTCAATAAAAAATGGTGGCTGTTTCAAAACGTTTAAAAGATCTAATTTTTCATTCGGAGCTCTATATCTTTAAAACTACCTACAACAATAGAAAACTTAAGAGGACATCATTTAAAGTAGTAAAGTAAATTTTCTAAAATATGAGCTTCAGGGCTTTTTACGTTCAATAGTTTCCGAGACACAGTTTTTTTAAAAGCAACATTACATGAAACATATACTGAAAAACTAGTTAACCATGAGACGTAAAGATATCTATTAGCACTCAAATTAAAACTAGTTTATTATGTTATAAAGTAGTATATGGCGTTTATCTTTGTAGGGATAGTAGTTTTCATGATATTTGCCAATGTAAATTAACTAAGATATCAAGTTGTCCCGCAATTTTTTTTTAATTTTTGAAAGATGATATCTCACGAACCATTAGACGAACAGATGTCTGTCTGCCAGTAATCAAATTGAACAGTGTAACGTACTATAAAGCAGCTTACATGCGATTTTCATATGAATATGAATTGTGCATACAACATTTTGTCGAAAATCAATTTATTTTAGCGAATTACCACTCCTACGAAGGCTAACGTCATAAACAACTTTATACTATATTTAACTATCCTTAATTTGATTGTTAATAACTGTACCTGAGATATATGTTTACAAAAATAAAAAAAAAATGAATCGCGGAAACTACTGTACGTAGATAGCTTTTAAGATATACGTAAGTAGTTTTAGAGATATAGATTTCTCAAAATAAATTCACTAACTTATGATTTTCAGTGGATTTTCATACAAAAGTATGACGTGTAACTTTTTTAAGAAGCTATATCTCGAGAACTATTGAACATAAATAGCTCTATCAGGGCTCATATTTTAGCAAATTTACTCTCCTTTAAATAATTTTCTCTTAGGTTTTCTGGTGTTATTGGTACTTTTAAAGATATAGAGCTCAGAATAAAAAAATAATTTTTTTAAACGTTTTAAAACAGCCACCATTTTTTCCCCTTCACCTATAATACTTGGCATCAATTTTGACTTGTAGTCAATGTAGTTTTCATTAAATTAATCAAAAATTGGGGTCAACTAATGAGTTCTTGAGATATTATTTTTCATAAATGAAAAATATTTTCGGGACGACTAAAAATCTTTGTTGATTTACATGGGCAAATATGAAAACTACTACTCCTACAAAGATAAACGCCATAAACTACATTATAGCACGTTAAACTAGCGTTATTTGAGTGCAAATAGACATCTGTCCGTCTCTTGGTCCTTGAGATACTGATTTCTCAAAATAAATTCACTAACTATTTTTTTAGTATATGTTTCATGTAATGTAGCTTTTTAAAAAGCTATATCTCGAAACTATTGAACGTAAATAGTTCTATTAGGGCTCATGTTTAAGAAAATTTACTCTACTTTAAATGATGTCCTCTTAAGTGTTCTAGTGTTGTTGGTAGTTCTAAAGATATAGAGCTCCAAATGAAAAATTAATTTTTTTAAACGTTTTAAAACCACCACTTTTTTTTCTCCTTTGTCTATACTTTGCATACTCTTCAATTTTGACTAGTAGTCAATGTAGTTTTCATTAAATTAATAAACTAATAACTGATATAAAAATAATAACTGATTTTTTTTCTTCTTGTGCAAAATTTTTTTTATAGCCATTCAATTATAATTTAATCTATTGATAAAATATTTTAGTAATTTCTCTTCATTGGTTAAAACCTTTGGGCTTTTAAGAATTTCACGATTTTATCACAACTAGATAGCTTTCTCTCGATATCATCCACGATACCTCCCTAAGGAAATCCTGAACTGCTTTAAGGCCTACCTTATTTGTCCAGAGTGAATCTGCATGGTAAGAATCGTGTTAAGGACATGTTTTCTGTCGGTGATGGTCACTTTCTAACACCAATTATGGTAACATTTTAGTATCGAAAGTGTTGATTTTTCCTGCTGTTTGTTATAGATTTCAAGAATTAAGTGTGAATAAAATAAGGTAGCAATTCCTCTTTTGAAAGTTTTTGTAAGAAGAAATAAAAATTCAACCTTCGTAAAATCAATGCTTCTTACTTTGTCACAAATAAAATCATCCTTAAAGACCTCCATGTTTCATATGTAACCGATCTAGCCCGAACCATATATCAATCCTTCCATTATAAACTCCTTAACCACCAAAAACCAAGTTTCTTATCTTGCTTCTTCTTATATTCTTGACAATCCTCTGAGGTGCCTGAAAAGAAGATGGCCCCGAGACCTTCTAGTGTGGAAAAGTGATTAGAGTGCTACCAATGAGTAGTTTCTTTACATGCCTGTATCTCTCCAGTTTGATCTTACATCAAATTTACCTAATGTGTTGTTTTATTTAAATAACAATATTGTTATATGTAAATAACAATAAATAAATGAATAAAAAAACAAAATCTAAATTCTAAGTTAGATACCGATCTAACTTAGAATTTCGATTTTTTTTAATACTTACCAGAATGGAATTATAAAATTAAAAAAAGTATTATTATCATTATTTAATATTCTACTTAGAGATCTAATTAATCACATATACGTTTTTCTTTATATTTTTATATAACATTAATTTTTACATAATTTCCAATTTCTTGCTTGTAGTTATTTAGATTATAGATTCTAATAAATATATTATTTTATTTTTTCATTCTTAATTTTAATATTACTTTTTCCTTGTATTTTATTATATACAGTATCAATATTCTCATAATATTACACTATGAATCTAGTTCAATATTTCTTATATGCCTGCAGTATCTGTTATCTGCTTGTTTCCTTTTTTTTTTTTTTTTTAATACCACTTAATCATTATGGTTGTTTTCTTGTTTTCATTTTTAGCCCTAATGTAGGCCTTAAATTCTGGCCGAAACTTTAGCTCTAATAAACAAGTTTCTACTTCCAATCATCTTCTTCTCATATACGATATTTAGATTTAGTCTGAAAAACTCCTAACCGTTTTTGCCTCCTTCCCCTCCCGACTGTGAAAGCAAAACAGGACTCCGGAACATCACGGTGCTTCTGTCTCAAACACGTCACCGGTATCACCCAATTAAGAATAATAAATTATTTTATTCTTTTTATTCGAAGCTTTAAACTTGACTATACCCTTTGATATATAAGATCGTTCAAGTTTTATTCGATCCTCTAGCCAATATTTTTAATCAGACAGAATCCAGGCTGTTTCCCACAACTCTCGGGATACGGCATGGGGTGATTAGGAAGGCATTGGAAGACATTAGTTAGTCGTTCGGAAGCCGAGGATTACAAATTAAGGAAACAAGTAGACATAATAAAGTTTATTTCTTTCCTGATGGATGTGAAAGAGAGAAAGGAATTTTAACGAATTCTTTTGTCCTCCAGGACTACCCTCCCGTTGGACTGATGCTTATCTGGACAGAATCCTTTGGGAAATTCTTCTCCTCCAGGTATTTCCAGCTTCAGGCTCCGATAATAAACTATTCTATTTCTTAGGTTCCCTTTGAGTATTTATTGTTTCTTGGGGTATGAGTTATTTCCGTAGGAGTTAGAAGGGTTCTTTTTTTTTCTTTCGAAAATCATATTTGTGGGTACCGATGGCTGTTTAGATTAGAAAAAATATATATATTTTTGACTAATTTATTTGTTTATTTATTTTTTTTTAGTAAAACGTATGAACGAGCGTTCATTATAATTGGGTCGTTTCATATGAAATGTAGGTTTTCACAGGAAAATTCATTTAGTAAAACAACTTTATGAAATGAAAACATTTTATTCAAAATATTGTTATCAATTTTTCAATCCCAGAACTGAAAAATTCCAGGTTTTTGTAAAGAAGAGATGCCAGAAAATGCGTTTTTGGCCTAATAATCATTTTAAAAAATTTTATCTTCAAGAAAGTTGTCCAAATGGATGGAAATCTGTTGAAGATAAGTATGGCGAATAAGGTTAGTGTCGAAGGACTTCGTAACTCGTCTTTTGTTGAACTGTTACAATATCGGCAGAAACAAATTTAATATTTGTTACTCCTTTCTAAATACTCTACTAACGCCTGTTGAACAGATTCGATACTTAGGACTCCATCTTGATGAGATATTTACTTGTAATCCACACACAAGACTGAAACGACAAGAAACTGCTCGTAGATTCCGATTATTACAACACTTACTTGACAAACTCTCTGAACTTCCCATTTATTACGAAAAATTAGTATACACTACGATAATCAGACCAATTTGGACATATGGAATTGAGCTCTGGGGCTCCACCAAATCATCAAATTCCTCCCGCATCCAATCCTTACAATCCAAAATCCTTGATGCTCCTTATTACGTTACAAATAAACTCATTCACAAAGACCTTAACTTCCCATTCGTTGCAGAATTGGCCCAAAACAGATATGCCTCTTTTCATTCCAAACTCCGTAACCATCCTAATCCATTAATTCTTAATCTTTATTTTCTGATAATTCTCCGAGGCGTCTGAAAAGAAGATGGCCACGGGACCTTCTAATTTAAATTAATGTTTCAAGTATCACCAAATGGTGGTTCCTTCCCAAGATTTTCAAGTGTATACGAAACATATTTACTTATTGTATTATTTTGTACAGTTGTAAATTACATTAAATAAATTTTTAAAAAATGTATATATATTTGTTACTTTCATCCCAATAAACTCCTAAACTGGAATTTTAATAGGAATAGAAAAATAAAAATTCATTGCTTAAAATTGTTACCTTCCTGTATAGTAAGTGAAAGTCTGTAAAATGGAATATAAAATATTAAATTGTTGCTAAGAAACCCCCCACCGGCCGCTCCCACACCTCGCCTAAGTGAATGGACGCCCCGAAGACCACATCGTCGGAGGTTGGTGTCCGTACCTCCGAATCGTGCTGGCCAGACCTAGCATTAGCCAGACCCACTGTTATTACCGCCCTGTATCCGAGGCAATGTCCAATCGTAAATTGATAGAACAGATCCCTCTGACCCCTTGGTCCAAATCCGGCGACTGTCCCCCCAGCCCCTAGGGGTCACGATCCACAAATAGATTTCACACGCGCGCCTCCTTTGTCACGCGTTGTTAGTACGCGTGTATCCTTTGGGGTTTTATGTTAAACGCTTCGAGACTATAAATCCGAGGTTGCTCAATGGGATCCAGTAAATCGCGGCTAACAGTTCTGACCCCGCTCATTCTGGATTATGGTCATCTGAGGTAGAGCGGTTTCGTAACCTATTCCCGAGAAACCGGTAACCTATTCCCAAGGAACCGGTAACCGGCACTTAGCGCCAACGTGGAGGAAGTGCGCATTATAGTCTATCACACTGATTGATTTTTAACTAAGTGTGGAGAGGTTCCATTACCAAGCGCCAACTATTACTATAATTTTAAAATTTCAACTGACCATTCGTATCTTACTAGGAATTTATAAAATGCCTTTTTTATATGTGAATACTATACCTCAGGATTTAAGATTTGTTATCACAGATATTTGGAACGGCAAAAAATACTAACATTAACAAACTTTTTTTTTTTTTTTAATAATTTATTTATTGATATTTACAATTGTATACATATATACACATGAAGTAAATTTGCTGTAAGTGATATTATGACATGATAAAAACATGTGGAGAACTCCAATAACATTTCTAAAGGAGAAGATCTCGAGGCTATCTTCTTTTCAGACGTTTAGGAGGATTATTAGGTAGTGAAGGAGAAGCCAGGTTAGAAACGAGTTGGTTTGGGTGATTGGGAAGTTTATTATGAAAGGATTGGTATCTAGTTCTGGCCTAATCGGCAAGATAGGGGACATTGAGGTCCTGATGGATGACTTTTCATTATGGATTTTACGAAGGATTTTGGACTGTAAGGATTGGATTCTGGAGGAATTTGATGGTTTATTTATACATCTAAAAAATTTATTCGAACCACTAGAAATCAACATTTTGTGAATTTATTTTAGCCTATATCATAAAAACTACACCTCCTACGAAGATAAAGGTTATAGACTACATTATGGAATATTTAACTAGTTTTAATTTAAGTAATAGCACACATCTGTGTGTCTTATGGTTTCTGAGATATATTTTCTCATAAATCAAAATTTGTTTTCTAATAGCTAGAAAACAACATTTTGTGAATTCCTTTTGTCGAATATCATGAAACGAGTTGGTTTGGGTAGTTGGGAAGTTTATTATGGAAGGATTGGTATCTGGTTCTGCCCAAATCGGCAACATAGGGGACATTGAGGTCCTGATGGATGATTTGATTTGTGACAAAGTAAGGAGCATTAAGGATTTTACGAAGGATTTTGGACTCTAAGGATTGGATTGGAGAGGAATTAGATGGTATAGTTGAGCCCCATAGCTCAACTCCGTATTAACAAACTTTAAATATTAAAAAACTTTAACAACTTTACATAAAGACCTTCACATTCCAACTGTTAATAAACACATGCGGATCAACTATAAACGATCTCATGACAAATTAAGAGACCATAAATGTCATGGCCACAACAATCATGCCTGATAAGGATGGTAGAAGATATTTTTTTTTTTAATGACTCCTTCCTGGTCATTTCTTGTATACAAGAGTTGTGGAGTTATCTAGGTAACCAACCTATTCTATGGCAGGGGGTCATTTTTTCATTTCAAGGGACCACCACGAAACATAAGTCAACTCTCCAAGCAGGATTCGAACCGGCGCAAAGTTGACGGACTAACTCCCTCGGCTACAAACGGCCATAAGACCGTAGAAGACTGAAGAATATGAAGGGTGAGGAATTTTCTCGTCTAATAATCAGATTTAAAATCACGCCTGGAGGAGGTGCGCTGGATACTGCTCCCTCTTATATCTGCCATTTTCAAAATTCATCTATTATAGAAAAAAAAAAAAGTTAGTATTTTAAACCTTATTTAAGCCTCAACACATAGGATGTGCATTATACGGTTTTATTTAATGTAAGTATATATGTACTACATACATAAAACACATCTTCAATTATTGTTTTTTAAAGGTTTCTTTTGCATTAGGGAATAGTCAGGGTTAGTGAAGTTCGGATTAGCGAGATTCCACCGTAGCTGAATTTCAGTTGTGGATAACAAAAATTATTGTAGATTTACAACCGATTTTCCTTGAGACATATCTTCTAGCTCCTTTAACAGCTTATTTGGTGTTTTAATTTCATCTGTTGCATTCCTTAAAACAAATAAATATTGAATTTTGAAAGTCTAAAAAAACTGCATCTGAGATTTTTCATTAAAAAAAAAAAGTATCTCATTTCAGCTTTTATTTGTTAAAATCATCCCAAAGCATAGGTTAAGAAATTATGGTATCACATGAAAACGATATCTTGATTTTTAATTTTTTAAAAATTTAGTTAGTTTAATCAACCGCCATTTTTATTCCCTCCAACTATATTTGGCAAACTCGTCAATTTTGACTTGAAGTTCTAAGAATTGCAGTAGATGCTCCTTGGTTAGTAAGAAAACAGGCAGTTGCATCGGGAATTACAAATGGAGACAATCGAAGATTAGATCAAGAAATGATTCATGAAGTTCCACTCCCAGTTACCTACAGTTAAAGGAGCAGTGAGCTACAACCTGGGAAACCCAACCACAACCGGAAAACTGAAGCCCAGGCTGCTGCAGGACATCCTGCTATAAGTTCTATATTTATCAGTTCTGTTATTGTCACTCTAAATTTTATTTTATTTTAATTTTTTTTTCTCTTCACCTTCTTCTTAAATTAACTTTTTTCTCCCCATTAGAAGTCAATTAATTATTTTGTTAAATTAATAAATGTCATTTTTTTGTTATTAACTTTACTTACTTAACTTTTATTAAGAATTATTATTTTTATCTATTTATTTGATCAATTTTTTGTTATTTATAACATTGTATATAGTTAGGGGTGTCTTTTTTATGAGATTATACCCCCTCCTCTATAATTAATTGTAAAAAAAATACCTCTTACATTAAGCATGTAAGTTAAAAAAATAAAATATCCCAGATGGGAATAGACCCACAATCTTTTGAACCAATGACTCTGAGATCCTTGCCCAACGTGCTCAGTTATTCAGGTCCTATTTTGTAAACATCGCTATATGTTTATTCAAAATAAACTTAATGATCCAGTTAACGTTTCTTACAGGTTTCCACAACCTTACAATTCAACCTTATTAAGGTTTTGATGGGCTTCCATTTGTCCACGGCACCCAGGTGTCGTCATGTAGTTATCCAACCGGGCGCGCGAGATCGAAGGCCCTACCGTAAGAAGTTGATGACACTAAAAGAGAATGCTAGAGGAATGGGCCCCTTGTTATTATAAAACAAACCGTCGGCGATAAACATGGTTTTATTGAACCCTCCAACTTTCTTTTTCTTTTTCTTTACTTTGTGTAGTATATAAATAAAGCGAAGAGGGTCGTAAAGCTTAGTTTTTGTCCTCTCTTCACATTTATCTCTACAGCTCCTCTCGTACTTCCTTTGATGTTTACTCCTTTCCTCTTATGGACTTCTTTGTACAAACATCGGTGGTTATAGAATCTTATTCTAATATTATATCGTGTAAGCTTTCGTTTTACAACACGTACATGAAATGTTATTTTTTTTATCTAAATAGTACAGGTTCTAGCACCTGATTCTGCTAATCTTAATATTAAAAGAATAAGTAGAGAGAGAGAAATACTTTATTTATTTATCTATGCTGCCTAAATACATTAGGTTGCTATCTCACACAGCATACTTATCAATCCGTAATCGGACAGATATAAATTACACATACATAGTATAATCATAAAAAAAAGAGATACAATAATAGGATATAATAAACAATTTTTTTCACCCCTACAGTTTCCTTTTACAATCCATTTCGGTCTGTACAACAAATACAATTGATTCATTCATTCCTATTTTTCTTTCTCATTTCTGCTCCTCCAATTTCACCCTTCCCACCAATTCGCTCTCCGGAATTCACCCTCCTAGATCCTCTTCAGTGCCTTATATTCGCAGGAGTAGTATTTTTCATGATATATATTTTTTATTAATCTTTTTTTTTAATAATTTATTTATTGTTATTTACAACTGTATACACATATATGCAACAAGTAAATTTGCTGTAGGTGGCATAGTGACATGATACAAACATGTGGAGAATCTACCCATTGATAGAACTCCAATAACATTTTTAGAGGAGAAGATCTCGAGGCCATCTTCTTTTCAGACGCCTAGGAGGATTATTAGGTAATGAAGGAGAAGCCAGGTTAGAAACAAGTGGATTTGGGTGGTTGAGAAGTTTATTATGGAAGGAACGGTATCTAGTTCTGGCCAAATCGGAAACATATGGAACATTGAGGTCCTGATGGATGACTTTGCATTAAGGATTTTACGAAGGATTTTGGACTGTAAGGATAGGATTCTATAGGAATTTGATGGTTTATTTATAAATCTAAAAAAATTATTCGAACCACTAGAAATCAACATTTTGTGAATTTATTTTAGCCTATATCATAAAAACTACACCTCCTACGAAGATAAAGGTTATTGACTACATTATGGAATATTTAACTAGTTTTAATTTAAGTAATGGCAGACATCTGTGCGTCTTATGGTCCCTGAGATATATTTTCTCATAAATCAAAATTTGTTTTCTAATAGCTAGAAAACAACATTTGGTGAATTCCTTTTGTCGAATATCATGAAAACTACTACTCTTACGAAGATAAACGTTATAAACGTAGGGTTAATTTCAGTGCTAATGGACATCTGACGTCAAATAGTTTTCTCAAAATAAATTCACTAAAAAATCAGTAGTTTGTTTATGAAATGTTGTCATCATAAAAAAACTATTCGAAAAAATAAATTCATAAAATATTCTTTTCTAGTTTTTTTATTTATGAAACTATATTATCTCAGAAACTATAAAACGTACAGATGCCAGCACTCGAAATAAAGGTTTTATTTTTTATATTCTACATAATATAAAGTAGTTTATGACGTATATCTTCGTAGGAGTACCACTTTTTATGATATTCTCATATCTATATGAATTTTTTTCATAAAACTAGAAATGAATTTATTTTGTGAAATATCATAAAAACTACTACTGCTACGAAGATAAACGTAATAAACTAGTCTATACTGCAATAAATATGTTTTAATGTGAGTATTAATATACGTTGTACGTCCAATGGTTTTTGAGATATTGACTTCTCAAAATAACTACTGATTTTACAATGGATTTTTTATGAAATGTTGCTTTTTATATAGAGATAGCCATATCTCGAGAACTATTTAATGTAAATAGCTCTATTAGGACTCATATTTTAGCAAATTTACTCTTCTTTCAATGATGTTCTATTATATTTGCTAGTGTTGTTGATAATTTTGAAACTGACGTACATATAAAAATATACCTTTAGGAATATGTTTACAGTAAAAAATATTTCAGTATATATAATTTGTTACATTGTTTATAACATTTTTAAAAAGTAAGACAAAAACAAAACACATAATTAATTAATAATGAAAAAAAAAGAAGGAAAAAAGAAGGATATAAAACAAAAATAATTTTTTTACATTTATTTATTTAATGTGATTTACAACTGTAAAAATAATAAATACAATAAGTAAATATGTTGTATGTTTCATTTAAACTTGAAAATCTTGGAAAGGAACCCCTCATTGGTGGTACTTCAAGCATTAATTTAAATTAGAAGGTCCCGAGCTATCTTCTTTACAGACGCCTCAGAGGATTATCAGAGATTGTTAAGGATGAAAGATTAAGAATTAATGGGTTAGGATGGTTAAGGAGTTTGAAATGAAATGAGGCATATCTGTTTTGGGCCAAATCTGCAACGAATGGGATGTAAAGGTCTTTGTGAATGAGTTTATTTGTAACGTAATAAGGACCATCAAGGATTTTACGTAGGATTTTGGATTGCAACGATTGGATGCGGGAGGAATTTGATGGTTTGGTGGAGCCCCAGAGCT
>NW_027108814.1:157630-186287 GCF_000696795.3 Halyomorpha halys | reverse complement strand
TAGTCTATATACTGGAACTGAGGGCTAGAGAGTAATATTATGTAGACGCGGAGGAGTATAAGAGAGAATAGCCCGGGGGTTGTAGGGCGGTAATAGGCCCCAAACTGGTGGGGTAATCATTATCATCTATACACAGCACCGGGCGGTGTTCCACATCTTCCTATCCCTCTATCTACTATATATTGATTAATTGCTAATAATTGCTCAGCCCCCCATTACATTTTATAGTGTTCCCTTATCCTCCTTCTACATCTTGGCCCTGGTCTTTATCTACTCTCTTCACGGTTGGTACTGGTACCGGTGCGCGGGGAAGGTCCGCATGTTTTCCGTCGTAACGGGGTAATTTATGCCGTTCTCGACAACTTCATGCATAAATATCGGCCTGTCAGAATTAATAGTGCGGGAGATTTCGGCAACCCTATCGAAGGGCGAATTTCGGTCGAATATTTTTCTGTTTAAAAAAAATTATAATATAGCGGGACCCAACAAATCTCAAGGGGTTTTCATAAAAATTCGGTATATCCAGGAGTTTGTTATATCGGGGTTTCTGGTAAAATACTCGTTATATAGACGTTCACAAACTTATTTATTGACATTTAAAAGAATTTCATAGATGCCAATTTCGTTAAAACGATTAATTTCTATTGTATATACTAAATCATAATTAATGATTAAAAAAAAAATCATATTTCAATTATGATTTATTTATTATATCTCATACAATACAAATTGAACGTATTAACGAGTATGGTTAAAATGATTATTAATTTGTATAATATGAAATATAATAAATAAATCATAAATAATTAAAATATGAATTTTTTTTCCGTACCCCTTCTAAAACAAAATAACATTAATCAAATACATAATACAAGGAAATGAAATGTATATACGAATGAAATATGTATACGAGCTGTTATACATATTCCATTTTTATGTATTATGTATGTAACGTTATTTTGTATTAGGAAGGGGAAAAATGAAATATGAAATAATAAATGGCCTTATTATGCACAACTAGAGAATTAATGGTATTAACTACTTATTGTAAATTATTAACACCTACCAATTTACCAACTTCATTAAAACGATTAATTTATACAGTATTAGTTAAAATTAAAAAAAAAAAAAAATTGAAATTTATACTACTACAACCCATGAGCGGTCAGGGATTCAGTACTGTTACTAGACCAACGGTCGTCCAAGGTGGTGATCTGTCATCATGTTCGACCGCAAGATTTTTACAAATTGTACACGATTTATGAGACTAGGTGAACTCCTTGAGGGCCCTAGTACCCACAGGATTAACTCACGGGTACAATGTAACATCAAATAATTTTCTACCCGGCCGGATTCCAACCCGTGTCCATGCAGTTATGATTAATAAATCATAATTGAAGTATACTGTCATCTCGATAATCCGAATTTCGTCCCATCGAACACTCCAGTAATCCGAACTGGTGTTAAAAAAAAGAAAGTTTTTTTTTTAGCAGACTCAGCAAGCAGACAATAACTTCATCAATGCAATCGGAATAATTCGGGTCTTGGCTCTTTCCGATTCCAACTCCTGTATCTATTTTTCATATTTACTCCTTTAGTTATTCATTATAAGCATTAGTATTTTGGATTTTTTTGGGGGGGGAGAGAGAGGGTTGATTATATTAATTTTTTTAATTTTCAAGGTGAAGAAAACTTCAGACTAGAATGTAAGCTATTCTATATTTTGTATTTAGTAGTTTCGAGATAATATCCCATACTCATGTACTATTCTATCCCCATATTTTTCTATTTTACGAATTTCCATTTTGAAATGGAATTTTAAGGTTGTGATTTAAATAATTTGGTTATAAAATATTTTTAGACTATATGTATGCAAACAAGATTTCAAAATGGAAATAGATAAAATTGACAAATATGTGGATACAATAGTACATGAGTATGGGATAATATCCCGAATCATTGTACAATTATATTACAAGTAATTTATTACAACATGCATAAATTGAGTGAAAAGTGGAATTTTTGTGAATAATTAGCCACTGAGTTCCTTGTTGATCTTCTAACTTGTGAGGAAGAGAATCAAGATGAGCTAATTGACAACTATCATTACATTATTATTATTATTATTGTCATCCATTGCTTAATTGGTTATAAAAACAATACTAACACAATCAAAATACAAAGTACGAACAAGTAACCTAATACAAAAAACAAAATGGTGACGAGCTCAGCTGGTCTGTTGTGTGATGTCATTCTCCATTTAATAGACCTAGTAACAGACTCTCAACCATGTTATGTTATATCGTTTTAACATGGTAAAAGAAGGAAATATTTCTCCATTTAACATGAGTTTTTTTCCATTAAACAAGCTTTAACATGTTAAACAAAAGATCATGAATAACCCTATTATATGTCTAGATAATTAAATAAAATAGTTTCTGATAAAAACTCTTGAATGAATGTTGAATTTATAGGTTATATAGTGCTATTTATATGAATTTTTATAATCTACATACAACTTACAATGCTGTTATTTGCATTATATTTCATTTTGACTATCTTCATTTTTTCCTTTTTTATTATGAAAATAGAGTAAATCGGATTTAATAGTAGAAATTTTTTTAAAGAAACAAAGAAGTGTGTGGAAATCGACTTTTGTTGCTTCCTTTGTTTGCCAAGCATTTGTCTTGGATTTGTGATAAGTGGCATTACACTTGCCCTAAATTTGTAACTTCAGTTATTTCCTTTTTTTATTTTATCACACACAGACACGAAGACTCACCATTTTGCCATGACAGAAGGGCCTCCCTTATAAGATCGAACAACCTTCAAACAGAAGGGAAACTAGAGAGACTACTCATGCAAAAAGGTTACCTCTAAATGTTATTCCAACCGTTCGACCTTTCCACTCATATTTTTCCATAAGGTTAGGTAATATTGAGTAATATTTAATAAATGGCATTAAACGGTAAAAGGAAAGACAATAAAGGTTGAATAACTGATCAGATAAAGGTTGCATAATTACGATTTACAAAACAGCAGAGGTAGGCTTTAACTTCTGGCGAGTATGTAATATGTAATCTACTCGACGTAATATAAAACAACTTTAAAGTACATATGTATGCATACTTACAAATATTTTTTATTGTAAATACAACTGTACAGAAAAAAATACACAGATTTGGATTTTCTCTTCAGGAAGGTGAGTCAATTCATAAAAAAATTTTTGAGGTTAATAACTTCCAGTTGAATGAAATTTATATTAAATTATCATAATATAGTAGAACGTTTCGGGACCACTGTCCCATATTCATGTACTTTAAACCTACAACAATAATAAAACTATCATAACATCATCATCAACATCTTCATCCTTATTTATTTTAATTCACACAATTATATTAACCTCATAATTTCATATAGGAAATCATGTCACACTTTACACTGTTCTCTCTCTTCTACTATAACTTATTTGTGCATCTTCACTGCTCGTTAGCAAAGCCATTACTCTATACTTCCTTGCTACCTCTTTGGACCTTATCTCATGTCCAGTATGCTGTTTGGTTAACTTACATAAATGCTTACGTATTCAAACAGCCGCCTTTTTTTATTGCCCTTACCCCAATACTTGGCAGATTCATTCATCAATTTTGACTAGTAATTATGCATAGGTTTTATTAAAGCTATCAAAAATTAGTGTAGAATAACTGCCTTTATTCTCTTGGGCTCTTGTACTATCAGGTATGCTGCACTTTGTAAGTTAGTAATGTTACTAGACTAACGGTTGTTCCAGGAGGTGGTTTGCTCAGAATTATAATCTTACGCTTGACCTCCAGATTTTTACCCGATTAAGGTTAGACATTTCATGAGACTGGGTGGACCATAGAGAGCTTTCTAACCCACAGGGCTGACTCTTGGCTACAGTATAGATTTTAAGATTCGCAGATTAGTTTGTGAATGTCACTTATTCAGACATTTACGGGAAACTACATTATATAACAGATTGTGACCGATACGCTTTACAAAGATATAGAAATCTATGTCTTGATAGAATCCTAGACCATAAGGCTTCCTTTATAGATTGGGTGTCCCTTTTAAATTTCATGGGAAAGTCAAAAAGGTTCCACACAGAGGAATAATATTCACTATAACAATTATTCCATTGGTTGGCCAAAAGAACCAATAGACCCACTTGCCTGATACCTCCCGTTGAATATTACCAGTGCCAGAACTATTGCTACAATGTTTAATTTTTATTTTGTATAATTTTAATAAAAATAATTTTTACCATTGTTACTTCACTAACGGTTGTGCAAGTACGTGATTTCTTATTCCCACGTTATGAGGTTGTATGGACTCCGAAGTCCACAGGATTGACTCAGAGATATAGTAACAGAATAAATTATTATTTGTCATAGCCGGATTCGAAACCAGGTCCTAGGAGTTAGTAGCACTGTGCCTTGCCGCTCTAATAATAATATAAGCATATATATATTCTGTTAGTGGGTGTATACAGAAGTCCTTTACAATGTCGTTTGCTACTTTTAAATGAAAGTAGATTAATAGACATATCATAAGTCATTTGTCAGCGTTTGTCAAATTACTGCAATACTCTGACTTGTCAAACGTCTTGTCACATATTTCAATTCAAAGCTATTAATTTAAAATTTAAAATTAATAGGATATAAATGCGCATATGGTTGTCATATTCTGCAAAGACACGAGCTGAGTGCAATTGGAAGCAACAATCAAACTAGGCCATTGCGAGGCCTTGAGTGTCGCGACTGACTTGCCTCTCCTAGCCCCGACGGTATTTTTACATGCATTATCTAGATCTACCTCCTTGGCGCTATGTATATGCATGTACCTTATCTATTTACATAAACATAACTGTCTGTTTGATTGTGTATCTATTTATGTACATACCTGATTGATTGTATATTAATATTCAATCCCTCTAATATAAAAATATTCTCTGCTCAATGTCATAAATAAAAAGTTATTTTATATTATATTTTTATTATCTTATTCGAGACTGGTACTTCTATTTGTAATAATAAAATATCATATAATAGTGTTTTGATAAGTTAATTATAGTAAAATATAAAAATTGTGATTAATATAATTTATTATTAAATGTTATAGCTACAAATACGGGTTTATTTTAATTTCGTTAAATTGACATAATAACCTGCAAGAGAGATTAACTTAATTTTTTTAAAAATGGTGCTACCCAACTGTATTGGGTTGATAAATACACAATATATTAAGTTTAGTAGGACAATTTTTTAATTTTTAAAGGTAATACCCAACACGATGTATTCGTTTTTCACAGTAAAGCACTCACTAATTCACTGTTTCTTTTCTGTTTTAGAGGGATCGGGGGAAAAAAAAAAATTATTTTTTATTTTCAAAACCTCTTTATTTTTCATTAAAATACAAAAATAGAATAATCAATGTATTATATATTATTGTATTTTTGTATTTAAATGAAAAATAAAGAGGTTTTGAAAAAAAATATTTTTTTTTAAACCTTAGATTAGTCGACAAAACTTTAACTATGAAGGATGTTTCAGGGTTAAGGGATAAAACTAAGAAAGATTAACTAACTAAGATTTTCAATCCATAATCCTTCGTAAAATCCTCAATGCTACTTCGCCGCAAATAAAATCATCCATAAGACCTTAATGTTCCTTATGTATCCGACCTAGCCCGAACCAGATATCAATCCTTTCATTATAAACTCCCTCGCCCCTCAAACCCCTTAGTTTCTAACCTTGCCCTTTCTTCTATTCCTGATAATCCTCCGAGGCGCCTGAAAAGAAGATGGCCTCAAGACTTTATATTAAAGAATATTTTTAGGGTGCCACCAATGGGTAGTTTCTCTACATACCTGTCTCACTTCATTTTAATCTTGCATCAAATTTACCTTCTTAGAATATAACAGATATAGTATAACGTATTAGTGTTTAGTATGAGCTTTATGATTCATAAAACCATTATCTAAAAACATGATACAACGTAATATTACACAATTAGACTATACTATAATTATATCTGTTATATTGAAGGAAGAAAGTCCAGGTTGCGGTCAATAAAGGTTTCAAAATAGTATGACAAAACTATTTATTGCTAACCTACGTTTCGTCCTACTTTACAGGGCTTCGTCAGATTGAAGATGTATCGAATGATGCAAAATGGGGCGAAACATTGGTTAATCATAAATAGTTTTTTTTTTTTTACTATTTTATACCTTTATTGACAGCCACCCGGACTTTCTTTCTACAATCTACTTACAATAAGAGACATTTTTAGTTATAAATATTTTATTATAATTCTTTTTCTTTTTGTTCCAGGTTGGTGTTTTTCATGTATATTTGTGATGAAAATAATAAAGAATAGTTTTATTAAGCATGTAAGTACATTAATTAATCTATTTTTCATAATAATAAGTATATTTCTCTATCAAAGAATGAGATTACGTGAAATCTTTTTTAAAAATATCACAATATAGACAGCTTTATTGTCGTTTAGATACTGGCCCGTTAAAATCTCGGTAAGGAATGAGACTGAAATAGAATACATAGGTTATGTTTTTATATTTTTTTTTTCGGCCAAGACTCCCATTGGAGTACTGCCTAACCATGGTCGGGGGTCAGAGTTCTTCATTTTGTAGGACCACCACTCAGTGAAAAAAGTCAACGTCCCAGGCCGGATTCGAACCGGCACCGCCAATAGACATCAAATTGGTAAGACTGTGTCTTAACCACTGAGCTATGGGCGGCCCTATTTTGTTTTTTAATGGGATTAATAACTTTCCTAACACTTCTATAGTTCACCATTGCGAGAACTCTCACATTAGATCTCTAATCTGCTTATATGTTATTACAAAAACGTTTAGGTTTAGGGTTTTAAAGGGCTTTGAAGCACAGCGTTCGGTAGAAACAAGCAAAAAGTAGAGAGCTTTAAATCAAAATAAAAAAAAAAAAATTCTCCTTACTTTGAGCTCAGTTTCAAAATATTCATGAGATATTTCAGCCATCAATTAATTGGTTGACCATTAAAACGATTTTTATATGGCTACCTACATACGAACTAAAAATATTTGAATTAATGTTTTTTTTTTTTAGTTTCTTGAGCTCAAATCTTTTTTAAATAAAATTATAAATAAATAAAGCAGAAGTAGGACGAACAGTTTTTATGATATTCACCAAAATTTAAAAAAAGTTGGTTTCTCGTTTTCCGGAAAATAACAAGTTTTTCGGAATATACCTGAACGTATATTATATGTCACAATCTCAGAAGAGGAGATAACACAAAAAAAGGCTATCCTTCCCTGCCTGACCCGCCCCACTGGACCCCCATTTTTTCATACCTCTTTTATTAAATAGATCAATAGCAGAATTAATATATACAAAGAAATCCTTCACCGGCATGTTATACTTGTGAATTTACCCTGACGATGGAGCATATCCTGGAACACTTCACGTTTGGAATCATCAAGAACGTCTTTGTGCCTCAGTGGACAACGTCATGCCTTACTGCCAGAAAATTGGAAGAAACTGTATAAGTTGCTAAAGGAGAACAACCTGTATCGAGAAGTGTAACCACGAAATCCACATTACGATGCCTCTAATCCAATAGTTGTGTATGGCACCTAAAAATTAAGCAAATAAATACATAAATATATACATAGATATTTAGTGCCCTTTATTTTCCGCATTGCATTATAAGCGGATGGGCTGGGCTTTTTTTTTTTTCGTACCCTCCATTGAAAATAAGGAATACTTAGGTACAATGATGTCAGTTGAAGTGTGCTGCCTTCTTCAACCCATGGGTATTTTAAGGGCTTTGTCGAGTGTACACTGTGTGTGCAGAATCGATGGCGCCGTGTGCGCATTGAAACTATTATGAACGGGTAATAACTAAGGCATAAAAGAAATTATGAAAAATGAGCGAGAACTTTAGGTTTCTCTAGAAAAAAAGGGGGTCTGCAACTTGAATACTCCAATATTGAATTTTTAATTACATTTACTGTGTCACGTATATGTCATATAGTGATAATTTGTTATAATTGGCACAGCAATAGACATAAATAATGGAAATAAAATAAATCAGGGCAATTAACGGAATGTTTAATAGATGTTCATAATCACTGCTTGTCATAAATCATATAATTAAGCTTTGTAGTGATTTTATTTTAATTAAAAGTGTCGATATCTAATGTACTAAAACATTCAATGCATTTATAGTTTCTATTAATTCGCCTATTTATTAAAAGATTATATGATTGAAAAAAAAAGACTTTATATACTTTTATCAATTATTGTAGATAAACATTAACTGCCTGTAATAAATTACTACTCAGATATTTTCTATGTTCAATAATTAAAGGGGGTCTAATTGCCTCGCCAATTATTGAACATTTATTAGATATTTATAAGTATGTGGACATACTTTATAACATTGCCATTTGGATGTGTTATTTTTATCCTTGCGTAAATATTATATACCTCGTTACTTTTAATGATGTCTAATTATTCCAAAGGCCTTGTTTATTTCTCTTAAAGAGCAGAAAATAAAAAGGAACATTTATGAGGTGTTAATGGCGACCATAAATTATTTTTATTATTATGCCTAAACATTGTTTTTTTTTTCTACTATTTATTTCAGTAACCTTGCAAAGGAGTCATTTATTCTCTTCACGTAATCTATCTTGTACTATTATATTTATTTATATAATCAAATAATAATGTTTATTGACTATTTAAAGTCGGGGAATGATTATATTAGAAACATTTTTTTTTTTATATTACTATTCATTTCAATAATCTTTTAAAGGAGTCATTTATTCTGTTTACGTGGTCTATCATGGAATAATGTACTTAATTGAATAATAATTTTTATTAATTGCACAAACTTAAGGAATAACTTTAATATAAATTTTATTTTTTTACTATTTATTTTAATAACCTTGTCTATCTATCTATCGTGGAATAATATCTTTATTTGGATAATAAAATAATAACTTTTATTAAATGCTTAAGATAGTAAATAATTTTAACAGAAAAGAAACTTTTTTTTTTATTATTATTCCCAAATAATGTTGTTTTTTATTTCAATAATGTTATAAATGAGTCATTTATTCTCTCTACGTAGTCTATCATAGAATAATGTACTTATTGGAGTAATAATTTTTGTTAATTGCTCAAACTGCAAAAATTTTAATATTTAACAAAATCTTTTTTTTTTATTATTCCTAAATAGAGTTGTTTTTATACTACTGTTTATTTTAATATCTTGTCTATCCATCTATCTTGGAGTAATATTATTATTTTAATAATAAAATAATAACTTTTATTAAATGCTTAAGATTGAGCAATAATTTTAACAGAAAAAAAAAACTTTTTTTTATTAGACTTATATAATGGTTTTTTTTTTGGTTTTTTTTTTTTACTTTTATTTCGGTAACGTTATGAACGAGTCATTTATTCTCGTTACGTAGTCTATCATGGAACAATGTACTTATTAGAATAATATTTTTTATTAATTGCTTAAATTCAAGAAATAATGTTAATATTAAAAAAAAAACAATGTTAAGTTTTTTCTTGAATGAAATACTTTAGAGGGCATTCACCTATATTATTTTATTGTATGAAGATAGTCTGGATGGCGGTCAATAAAGGTATCAAAATAGTAGAAGAGAACTATTTATCGTTAACCAACGTTTCGTCCCACTTCGCAGGGCTTTGACAGGGCTGTCAGATTGAAACACATGAGGTGGTATGATTATTTTTTTCTTCCTCTTGCACCTTTGGACTATATAGTATGGGTATTTACGATCTTTAGATTAACAAATTAAAGCGTGTTAAATGGAGAAATATTTCATTCTTTTACCATGTTAAAACGGTATAACATGGTATAGCATGGTTGCGATTTTGTTAAATGATTAATGACATCACGCAACTGACCAGCTGAGGTCGTCACCATTTTGTTTGTTGTCGTTTTAGGTTACTTTTTCGTAGTTTGTTTTTTGATTCTGTTTGCATCACTTTGGTTGTTTTTAAAACGAATAAAAAAATGGATGATGCTATGATCTCTTATGCATTTAACATACATGAATTTAAATAGGGCTGCTCACAACTCTATGCTTATAACATTTAACATGCTAAAATATTTTACATTTAACACATCATGAATTACCCTAGTGTATGTATCGTTTTATGGTTGTTTGTTGACATGGTATGACGTCATTAACGCTGCCTGTTGGACAGTCCCCCCCCCCGATACCGCTGCTAGTTTGGATATATTCTTCTTATCCAGTTTGGACCGGACGCTGTATCTCTCCGATCTGGAGGGCCGGTTGGGTATTTCCACTACACCGGCCGACGGCCCTGTTTATCGCCAATAATGATAGGCCTCAGTAGCCTTGGGCTAATATACTCTTCTTGTTTCAGTGTATCGATTAATATATGTTTTAGTATATATCGATTAATATATGTTTTATTATAATCAGGGCCGAGCTATCTTCTATTTGCCCGCTATGTGGAATTCTCGGCGATGCTTCGGGGGTTGGGAGATGTTGCCCGGGCGGTCGGCCAGCGTAGGTGGCTTGAATTAATAATGCATTTATCCACGCTCCCTTTTTTTTGCTCTCTCTCTCTCTCTCTCTCTCTCTCTCTCTCTCTCTCTCTCTCTCTCTCTCTCTCTCTCTCTCTCTCTTCCTGCTCGGTAAATGTAACTCTACATCTAATATTGCAGGGTCATTGAAATAAAAAAAAACGAAAATATTTATTTATGTTTATATTGTTATCATGACAATCATCTCTGTCTAGGAAGAATGTAGTCATGATGTCTTTAAGTATCTGAGAAGCTATCTGTTATATCTGTTAACATAGAAATAGAAAAAAAAATTGTTTAAACGTTAATGTTAAAACGATATAACATGCTAAAAGAAAGAAATATTTCTCCGTTTAACATGAGTTTTTCCATTTAACAAGCTTTAACTTGTTAAACTAAAGATCATGAATACCCCTATTCCAGTCTCTTCAAACTGTCTCTATACGTAATCTTTTCATTTTTTTTACTGTTTTTATTGTTTGAATAAAACAATTTGTATCCAAGTTACGTCTCAGCCATTCTTTATTATTTATTTAAATATCCAAGGAACATAAAATTAATACAGCCGGATTCGTACGAGTTAGTTGAACAGGTAAGGCACTCAGCTACCCCCTCCCTTGTTTCAAATATATATTATACTCGTCAATCCATGACTGGACCTACATATACTAATAAATATAAACATTTTCATTAATTTTTATTAATATATTTGTTTGTCGAGTGGTCGAAACGTTGGAAGTTTTAAAAAGAATAAAGTTGAGAAAAAGGATCAAAATTGTTTTTAAATAAAATAAACATTTTCCTTTTTTAGACAATAATAATCTATAAACTATATATAACGCATTTGAAGTATTTTCTTTTTCGAAATTTTGATAGTAGGAAAAAATTAACGAGAATGAGGGAAAATCAAACCGACCAGAAGAGAAATCAAAAAGATACCATCGAAGGATTGAATAAAAATTACAGTTACAAAACGGGACCCCTCATAAATTTACAGCTGAGAAAGTGACTTCGATAAGGTGCGGTGAATATGTAGCCCGCACCGCCTTGGATGCACTGTGTATGACGCCCTCGCATCGAGAATGTATTCGCATACACCCCGTGCCGATAGATCGCTGACGAAAGATCCTTCAAGAAGGGTCCACAAAGCCATCGGCTATCGCCCGTATAAATCAAGGCATCCGCTATTCTGCTCAATTGAAGAGGATTTGCAATTCAATACATCGCCGGAGAGCTTCGTTGTTTATCGCCCGGACCCCTGGGCTCTTGTACAAAGTGGGCAGGCTGTGTAGTGTGTCACCTCTTTGGAAGGCTTCGGATAAATCTATTAGCCTCCTACTGCCGACATGTTCGGCTATACCTATGCTATAGGGTATAGCTCCAGGATCGTATACTATACACCCTTTCGTCCTTTTTTTAATTTACATATCCTGTCATCGCGTTAGTTACTCCCCTAGGCGGCCTTTTCATTTACATAGCCGAAAATTCCTTTGTCCTGGCGGAGGCTGAGAGGAGGAATTTACGGGATCAAGAGATGGAATCCAGGATAAGATAGGCATGTGACCCCCCTCTCCGCCCCTCTCTCTCTGTCCTTAATGGACGAATTAATCAGTTAGGAATAATATCTGTGATCGGGGCCTCGTAAATAGTAATTTATAAATGAGCCATTAATTATTACGAGTTTAAATATTTAGAACAAATGAAGGCTTAATGATTGCCGTTGTAGGTGTAGGATTGTGGGCATCAGATTAATTTTTGACTTGACCATCCCATTTGTCTGCCCACATCGATTTTTGGCTGGAACAGCTCAAATGTTTTGGATAACTACACTGCGTTTTACATCTAATTTTATTTCTACACAATCGTTTTATTATCTTGAGATTGGTCTTTATTGTTTAAATAAAATAATTTGTTTCCAAAGTTAGATCTCAAGACACTCTTTGTTATTTCCTTAAAGGTCGAATGTTTAGGCCAATTCAGCCATCCTCAATGACAATCTTTAACCATTCGAGACAGCACTTATTTTTGCTGACTATTTCCAGAATACAAACAGTTTTTTTGCTTTATATTGGCTATTTTTTTTTTTTATAAAAAAAAAACAAAACATGTTTGCAAGAGAAATCAGTGGCTTTGTACAAATAAGATGATTGCACGGTGTGTGTGCTGGTAGTTCCTCTCAATGTTTTTATTACGAGGGACAGATTATGGCCCTTACGACGGAAAGGCCCTATTTCATAATGTATATACAAACTAATAGTGCTAGTCATGTCGATTTAACTTAATACAATTACCCTTACTTGTGCTTTAGTACTTTTAACTCCTGTAATATCAATAATAGTCATCCCTATTATGAAAAAAATAAGTATCAGTGTAATTAACACGCTGTTTCTATACTTGTATTTTGATCCAATACTATTACCTTTCATTATGAAACGGGACCAGGTGTACTCAATAAAATAAAATAAAAAACCATTTATTAAATAAATCAAAAATTTTTATCCATTTTTGTCTCAATACTTTTATTTTTCACCAGTCCAACGTTTCCGTCATTCTAGCCATCCTCAAGGACATATTCAATATAATTTCTTCCCCACATTATTTAAAGTTTCTTTTGCAGGCTATTCTGCCCAGGTCATTTTCTTTATTATAAGTTAAAACCTATTTTTTAAAATTTCTTATAAGATTATAACCTTTATAAATGGTTTGTTATATGGTAGTGAATTTGCTGTGGATAATCTTATATAAGAAGAATTATATATATTTATGATTTAAAATAAAAAAAAAAAGGTAACTAAACTTAAGCTTAGTAAGCTTATTAATAATAAATATGACTCTCTAATAATTGACTTTTTAAATAGGCTTTTCACTTATAATAAAAGAAATGACCTGGGCAGAATAGCCTGCAAAAGAAACTCTAAATGAATGTGAGGAAGAAATTATATTGAAGATGTCCTTGAGGATGGCTAGAATGGCCGAAACGTTGGACTGGTGAAAAATAAAAGTGTTGAGACAAAAATGGATACAAATTTTTGATTTATTTAATAAATAATTACCTTGTCTCAAGAAATTGAAATAATATAATGACAATAAAAAAACATTATTAAATTGAACAAAATTTATCGCAAAAATATTTGAGTGACATAAAATCCTTATTTTAGGTTCATTAATGAAAAAAAATATATAGATAAAATGAAATAAAAATAAAGGAATATAAACATAAATTTTTAAGAAGCAATACAAGATAATGATTTTTCCAACGCTCATTTTAGGGGCTGAATTAAAACCAACATCAAATATTATTTTTACACACTTCTAGAATAATTTTTGTTTTAAACCAGTCTTGTTCTAACGGCCGCTCCTTCCATACTGACTGATAATTGCATTTCAAAATAATGATATGAACTGATGACACACTGGGTGCAGTTGATCTTTTTGGCTCGGAAATGCATCCATCACACAAACGGTGTACAATTGGTCTCGAATGGTTTAAATAAGAATTTATAACTCAAATCCAATAATTTAAAAACTTTGTACTGGCTATTCTGGTCATGTCATTAATTTCAATCAAATCACCCTATATTGTCACTTTTTCATCAAATTTTAAAACTTTTAATTATAGATTAATTTCACACTATCACTTGCTTATCATACTAATAGTCTGTGTATATTGATAAGAATGTAATTATAGTATTAAGTTCATCTAAGTAGGTAAGTAGGAAAAAATAAGTTTTACTTTCAAGGAAAGAATTTGATAAGCTAACAATTTTTAACGAGGAAATAGTTATAAAAATAATAATAATAAAAATAAACATGTAAAGAAGCTTTTTGTGAATGCGCAAGTGATGGATGGTTATTTGGATTAGCTGGTACAAGTCGGCCTCAATTTGTGGTCAACCCATTGGTTGTCAGTTTTTGGGTACCAATCAAAGAGCGCTTATTCTGCATCCACATCCACTCGTTTGTTTTAAGTTTGCATTGTTTTACAACTGACAATAGATTAATATTTGTTCTTTCCGTGGTTTAATTAATCAAAGAATTTCCTAAACCTTTGGACTCAATAATTAACTCTTGTTTCAGATGGTAAATTTCAAAATTGGTGTATATAACTTGATTCAAATCCAGCTAATTAACTTAAGCAGTTTAGATGACATTTATGTCTAGGTAATTAATTTTAAAAAGTTTTGGAAAAAAATCTATAGAACGAAGGTTGAATTTATAGGTTAAATAATACTATAGGTTATGTAGTACTATTTATCACTCACAATCTACAATGCTCTTATTTGTGTTTCCTTCCATTTCTTTTACCTTTATTTTCTTTCTTTTTATAATAAAAATAGAGAAAATCGAATTTAAAAAAATTTAAAAAAACACACAAGCGTTTGTTGCTTCTTTTGTTTACCAAACATTTGTATAAGTCATGGATTTGCGGATGGTGTTAAACGTGTAAATCCATCATAAGAAATTAAATTCGATTTCCATGCAAAAATTGAGTTGTCCTATTTGGAAAATTATATATATAATTATATAAGATATTATATAATGACTATATATTGTGTAATGTAATGATTATACATTGTATATCCTTATGATATGATATAATTATATATTTTACTCATTTATTATTATTTTTTTTATCCTTCCTCGACCTTAATTTAATTAATCTCAAATTACTTCTTTATTTTCCGCCTTTTAGTGTGTTAATTTTTGTTTTCCCATATATACTTTTCTGTTTCTGCGTGTTATTGCGTCTGCTGTACATTTATAACCTTACAGTTTACGTATTTTTTTTGTATTCTTATCATTGTTTATTTTATATCAATACTATTTTATTTCTTCTTTTCTTTAATTTATATATAATTTGCTTTTCACTTCTCTTTACATAATTTTAACACTACTTTATCTTTTTGTGTATTATTATGTCAAAATATTATTAGTTGTTTTTGTATTTTTTAGCCCTGTGAGGCCCTATAAAATGGGGCGAAACGTCGGTAAATAAATACTTTTATTTTTTTTATTTTATTTTTTTTTATTTATTTTTTTATTTATTTTTTTTTTACGGCAACCCTTCTCCATAATTTTAAATTATACGGTTAACTATTTATATATTTTATTTTCAAATATCTAAATGATGCGACATCTTCTATCTATAGCACCAATATTGGTTTGCCTGCTCTCTTAAGCTTATGCTTAGATGACTGAAATTAAAAATATAATGTTTAAATTAATTCTTGAAATAATTTATCCACTTGTATTTACGGGAAATTAACCCGAGAATAATAGAAACAACGTGCCGAACTGTACAGTAGAATATAATTTACAATCCTAGAGAGTATTATTTCTTATGAATAGTTCCAGAGATCACAAAGAATTCTAAAATGCAAATAATATTTGTGATAATGATTGATGCTATGTGGTTAGGAGCACGGAACAGGCATCAATAAATATTCGGGGCTCTCGAGGTAACTATTAAGAGAGTGGACAAAAAAAAAATGTTTAAAATTAGAATTTAAAATCAGATTAAGAGTTTATCGACATCTCAAAGAATTTTTTCATTTAATGTCTTAAGTATTTATTACAATAGTTTTTATTTGTTATTAAATTTTCATTACAGGGGTGAGATTAATAATTAATGGAGTGTATAAAATAATGACTGTTTTTTAACCAAATATTTGTATTATTATTTCTATGATAAATAAGACAATTAATATTCAAATCTACCGCCATTAGCTATCTGCTAGCCATTGCTCGTTCCCACGCTGATACCATTCCTTGGTATAGTATTCCTTGGATCTCAATTTCAACTTACGCAAAATTATTAATTTTTTTCCTTGAAGAAAATGTGCCATGGATCGAAACCAGTAGTAATCCGAGGGTGCGAGGTCTGGACTTTATGGTGGATGAGGTAAAATCTCATACCAGAAGGGTAATAAATTTTCAAAAAATTTCAAGAGGTTGCTCTGACCCGCTTGAGAATAGGTCATACTCTCCTCACGCACTCTCACCTGATCAGAAAACTGCCACCTCCAACGTGCAAATATTGTCAGTCCGTTCTTACGATTAGACATATTTTCGAAGAGTGTACTCACTATTTGCCAACAATAAACAGGATAGGACTGACTCCAAATTTATCGGAAACTCTGGCAGATGAGGAAGCTAAAATTACACGAGTATTTGAATTTTTAAAAGCACATCGCCTTCTTTATAAATTATAACTCCTCTTCGATTTTTATGTTTTTTATTTATTTTATTTTTTTTAAAAATTATTTTTTTTTATTTTCCTACTTTTTATTTATTTATTTATTTTTATTTTTTTTACTTTTATCATCCCATAGGCGTTGATGACCAGAGGGTTTTACGCCTTTAAGCAACAATCAAGTAAGTTGGTGAGGGACCAGTCTACTGCTCTTTGAGTAGATGGCGACTAACAGTATCTTTGGACACACCACACTCCCTGGCAAGTTCGCGAGTACTTGTGGACGGATTTGACTCAACAGCCTCCTGCAGAACCTCTTCTTTTGATTTTATTTTATTTTTATACCAGATCGGCCTGATGGACCTTACATGGTTGATATAACTTATATTATATATATATTTTTTTAACAGTTGATTATGAGGGGGTATAGTCATACAAATGACACCCCTAAATATATACAATGTTCTTATTAAAAGAAAAAAAATAATAATAAACACACTTTATAACACTTAAATAAAACAAACAATTGTCTTCTAATAGTAAAAAGAAACAAGTTAATTTGAAAAAGGGAAGAGAAAACAAAAGAGAAAAAAAATAATAATAAAAATTAATAAATAAAATGAATAATAATAATAAGTAAAAAGAGGTAGTGTGACTATGAATTAATTTTATATTTATCAGTCTTCGAGTTGAGGTTGGTTTTCCTAGGTTGTAGGTCACTGCTCCTTTAACTGTCGGCAACTGAGAGTGGAACTTCATGAACCGTTTTTTGATGTAATCCTCTATTGATTCCATCTGTAATTCGCGATGCAATTGAATATTTCTTATGAACCAAGGAGCATTAACTGTGATTCTTAGGACTTTATTTCGATAAGATTGTAGTTTTTTCCTTTTCGTGAAGGATGTCGCTCCAGACTTCACAGCCGTACATCAGCAGTGGCCTGAGGATAGTTTTAATATAAGAACAGTTGTTTCTGGTTTCTGGCATAGTACCTCTTCAATATCCATTGATGGTCGCCCGAAGCCCTTCTTCCTTTTCAATGTCCTATCTCCATCGCTAAATTTATCAAACCAACGCTTGCGCAGTGAGCTGGTCAAGGACATCTTATACTTCGTATTTAATGATTTCACGAGCTCCTTCAGAGGCTGTGAAAATTTTTTTCCAGTAATGCCTTAAAATTACGAGAATTTTTTAGTCGTGTTCCTTCTTTGAAATAAATAACTGAGGCTGGGAGTCGAACGGGATTAAACAAGCTTAGAGAATGCTCTAAAGGGATTATTAAGTATTGTTAAGTATTAAGTAGGATTAAAATATTTACAGTCCTTCGAAATCTTGAATTTGATAAAACGGTCCTTTTTTTTTTTTTTTTTATACACCCCATTAAATCCTCATGTGAGCAGTTATCACCACAACGATACCACAATTAGCATATGAAGGGGCCTCTGGCTACCCTCGTCAGAAATTAAGTTGTGGACATTTTTCAAAAACTCCCCCCTCCCTTAATGCAGACGGACAGTTGATCAATGGCTTGAGATCTGAGGATAATGTCCCTGCCCTGTCTTCGTCCCTCACACAACAAAAAAAAACTCGGGGCTCACTCTGCCGAAAAAAAAACCCTTTTTGTATTTTTTTTTTTTTTTTTTTTTTATAAATGCTCCTAATCTACTCATTACAAACATTTTATACCTTGTTAAGGGCCCGAGTGGAGATGGAAAAGTCAGGAGTCAAGGGTAGGTTGTTTTTTTTTTCCATCTCTTTCTAGGTCTATAGGTAACATTCTCGCCCCTCTTCGCATTCCAGCGAAGGTTAGCAAATTCCTTTTTACAATTGCGAAGAATCTTTCGTCCCAATAAACTTTGTCAAATAATAATAATTTTTATTTTTATTGTAAGAAGATAGTTGACCGTATGAAGTATATTGTAGGAAGAAAGTCCAGGTGGCGGTGAATAAAGCTATCAAAATAGTAGAAGAAAACTATTTATTGTTAATCAACGTTTCGTCCCACTTTTCAGGGCTGTTGTTAGAATTAAAACTAAGATGACAATTGAACTACAATAATCGTTTCAATCTGACAGCCATGCAAAGTGGGGTGAAACATTGGTTAACAATAGTTTTCTTCTACTATTTTGACACATTTATTGACCGCTACCTGGACTATCTTCCTATAAATTTAAATTACTTTATGATTGGAGAAGTTTGTCGGGGGGTGCGGTCAGCAAAGAACAACATAAATAAACAAAACCATATTTATTTATTTTATGCCGACGTTTCGACCTGAGTTTCTGGTCTTCATCTGGGGTTATGGCGTAGAAGGTAGGCCTGCAATTAACTTTAGCAGTTTATTTTTTATTTAACATAGCACACAAATATATTTGTTAAGGCTTTGTATGTTTACAACTGCTGGTTGGAACCTTAATAAAATTATCAATAATTTATTATAGGGTCCGTTATATAGTGGTGTTCGTTAATAGGAGTCTTACAGTACTTGTGGATAAAGAAAACATGTAGAATAAAAATATATTATAGTGCGAAATTGGTAGAAAACGGACTTACTGATCTTTTTCCCTTAAGTACATATATTTCTTTTTACTTTCGGGATGAAAGATATATATATATTTTTTTTTCTTATGTTAAATTAGATTTACAAAAGTATATGTAATATAATTGTTATTTGAATCTGAGGGAAAAGAAACTACGGATGGTTATCATTGACCTTGAAATTAAAAAAAAATATTTATTTATAATCTTAGCACTTTTTTGATAATGGTTAATATTGTTTAAATAGATAAAATTTTAATTTAAAAAGTCCGACGTTTCGGCCAATTCGAACATCCTCAAGGACAATCTTAATACAATTTCTTCATTTAAAAAACACCTTTATGGAGGTTATGTTGCCTAGGTTATTTATATCAGTCCACAATTAGTGAATTGTTCACGTTAAATTAAAAATTAAAACTTTTTAATTTAATGTAACAATTAGGTACTTAGACTAATTAGGGTAATTTGTAGATAGATGACCTAGGCAGATATAAATGACCTAGGCAGAATAGCCTGCATTAAGTTGTTTTTTAAATGAAGTGGTTCTAAAATTGTATTAAGATTGTCCTTGAGGATGTCCGAATAGGCCGAAACGTCGGACTTAAAAGGAATAAAAAATGTTTTCATACTAAAATAGGATAAAATTTAATTTATTTTTAAAAAAAATTGATTTATATAGTTTTTCTTTAATTTTATGCATAGTTATTTATTGGTTATCTTTTCTACTTGATATTTACTTACATAGCCCGGGATAGAGTCAGGTCGGCCGTTCTGCAGGTGCTTGCTAGAGGCGGCTCAACTCTCTTCTACTTGTACCAACAGTCTCTCTCGGCTAGCATAGTACAAGAGCCCAAGAAGAAAAAAAAGAAGCCATTTCAGGCTATTTCACCCCATTTTTAGATTTCATTAATGAAAAATATGTGTAAATTCCGAGTCAAAATTAATGAGTCTGTCAAGTATAATAGGGGGTATAAAAAACGTCAGTTTCAAAATTTTAAATAAAATTAATTATCCATTCGGAGCTCTATATTTTGAAAACTACCTGCAACTCTAGAAATCATAATAGAACTAATAATTTAAAGTAGAGTAACTTTGCTAAAATATGAGCAATAACAGAGCTATTTACGTTCAATAGTTCCCGAGTTATAGTTTTTTAAATTGCAACATTTCATAAAGAATGCACAGAAAAATCAGTAGTTAGTGAATTTATATTGAGAAATCTATATCTCAAAAACCATTCGACGTACAAATGTTTACCAACACTCAACTTAAAGCAAGTTAAAATAAGTACTAAAAAGTAATTTATGACTGTTTAAATAGATACAATTTTATCCATTTTATTCTCAAAACATTTTTTATTCCTTTATAAGTCCAACGTTTCGACCAGTTCGGCTCAAGGACAATCTATCAAAAAACAGCTTTTATTATACATATGAATTTTAACAATTTTAAACAAGAAACAATATTATTTTATATTTGATCTTAACACTTTCTTGAGGCTGTTTAATATTGTTAAAATGGATAAAATTGTATCTATTTAAAAAGTCGTAAATTAATTTAATTATATTATTTCAATTTCTTGAGACAAGGTAATTATTTATTAAATAAATCAAAAATTTTTATCCATTTTTGTCTCAAAACTTTTATTTTTCACCAGTCCAACGTTTCGGCCATTCTAGCCATCCTCAAGGACATCTTCAATATAATTTCTTCCTCACATTAATTTAAAGTTTCATTTGCAGGCTATTCTGCCCAGGCCATTTTCTTTATTACAATTTTTTTCCCACAATTAATTGTGGATAATCTTATATAAGAAAAATTAAATATTAATGATTTTAAATTTTATAAAATAGGCTTTTAACTTGTAATAAAGAAAATGACCTGGGCAGAATAGCCTGCAAATGAAACTTTAAATTAATGAGAGGAAGAAATTATATTGAAGATGTCCTTGAGGATGGCTAGAATGGCCGAAACGTTGGACTGGTGAAAAATAAAAGTGCTGACACAAAAATGGATACAAAATTTTGATTTATTTAATAAAGTCATAAATTACTTTATAGTACTTATTTTAACTTGCTTTAATTTGAGTGTTGGTAAACATTTGTACGTCGAATGGTTTTTGAGATATAGATTTTTCAATATAAATTCACTAACGACTGGGTTTTCAGTGCATTCTTTATGAAATTTTGCGTTTTAAAAAGCTATAACACAGGAACTAGATAAGTAAATAGCTCTATCAGAGCTCATATTTTAGTAAATTTACTCTACTTTAAATTATTAGTTCTATTATGATTTCTAGTGTTGAAGGTAGTTTTAAAAATATAGAGCTACGAATGGATAATTAATTTTATTTAAAATTTTGAAACTGCCGTTTTTATTCCCCCTATTATACTTGGTAGACTCATCACTTTTGACTCATCAATCGATAAAATTTTATTTATTTAAAAAATATTTAGTTTATTTAAAACTATTTAACTAGATATTACATGGTTTATTTATAATAAAATAATATGGTACCAATAATTTCGGTAATTAATTTTTAATATACTAATCAGATTCATATCTGAGTAAATAATTTGATAGCAGTAATATATATCTCAGTTTTCATCTAATAATACAGTAATATATAATGTATCAAAATTATAATATAATGATAAATATAATTTTCCTTATTATATAATTACTATTTTTTTTTTAATTTAGCTCGGATTTTTGTTAGTCACGAGAGCTGGTACAGGACCGGAGGGATACTTTTCGATTTTGGCCCGAGGCGAAGCAAGCCACGGGCGTGTGGGCGATCGCCCTGTTAAATTCGAGGTGCATGGTTTGAATTTAAGATCAGTAAAAACAAAAAGTGAACCGGCATTTTATCGCTTTTAATACATCCATCTATCCCCCGTGGCTGCGGCTTTATGTTAAGATTACTGGAATTTGAAAGTGGCCATAACTTTTTTTTTCTTCCTTTTACAAAGGTCAACAACCAAGGAATTATAGTCATCGAAGAGATCTGTGCTCCGGTGTAAATGTATTCATCATAGCTTGTCGGCAGGCAACCCATCATTTTTTTTTTTTTAATTTCTCCAGTGCATTCAATTTGTATGAATGATATTATATTATATTTCCCATTTAGGAATTTAAAACGTCCACAAATAAGAAATAGTAGCGTGTAATACGGTGAGGTCGGTAAAAGATCGTTAAAACTCGATTTTGATGATGGTTTAGACTCTTGTTACATCATAAAAAACATGTATTGGGCTTAGGACGAATCGTGAAATTTGCAATAAATACTTGCCCATAATAAGCTTAACTGAAACTTTTCAATGCAAAATTATTTATTATTTATTTTTCGTCTTTTATAATACACTAACATATAGAGATTTTATTTTTATGTTTATTTTTTCGTATGAATGTGTACAATTATCACTATTACCCATTGCCCAAATTTTTGGCAGATTGTTATATTATCAATATATAAAAATTTTCAATTTAAAAAAAAAAATCCTACAAAAAAATTTATGTTTTCGAAAAATAATTTTCTCCTCTCAGTGAAATCTGAGAGTGAACAAAATACTGATCCCATTCATACATTCCTTCCAATATGTGACTATAACGGACCGGGAGGCATCTACTACTAAAAAAGAAGACGTGAGAATAACCAGGGCCGTTAGAAGGACAAAACAGTTAGGGGAGATAACGCGGATTAATTACAGCAATTAATAATTGGCAGATCTGGCTATAAGAAGAGTCCTGTATCAATAATGGCCTACCTTCTCTTGTCTTTTACAATTTAAATTAGCGATGGTGTCTGGATGTTGGTGTACCACGCCTCCCTACTTGTACCAGTACTGGTAGCCACCTCTTGGCGGTTATCTTTAAACACATCTTACAAAAGAACTATTCTGTATAATCGATCTGTAGGAGAGTTAGTCGATTAAGGAATAGCTGATCTGTTTTTTTTTTTTATGGAAGTATAAAAACTATTGTATCCATTGAGGGCCAGTAAAATTGCAAGTCAAATCAGGACTAATTTCTTTTAACTTTTTGTGAAAGATAATGAAAAAAGTTACAGGAGTGTGTAGGCCTAATTAGGTAAATTTTCAAAACTGTTAATAAATTAGAAATTATTAACAAAATAAAAAAAACTCCTGAATAAACCTTTAATAAATTGGTAAAACTTAGAAAAAAAAAATTATATTAAATAGCAAGCTAATATTTAAATGAATCAAGTAAAATTAAAAAAAAAAAAGTTCGGCTTAGCTAAAAAAAAATTATTCTAATAAAAAAATTAAATAAAAGAAGATGGTGCAGTAAAATAAAATTAAACTATTTATATTGAGCAAACGTTTCGCCCCACGTTACAGGGCTTCATCATGGCTAAAAAAGATACAAATACTTAAATAATATAAACATAAGTAAAAAATTAAATGAAAAAAAAATGGTGATACAATAAAACGTAAAAATTAAATTAGAATAATTGAAGTATATAGACAATAAATGAAAACGGAAATAATAAAAAGCAGAAATATACAATAAAGTACAAACTAAGAAATAGAGAAAGAGATGTAAGAATAAAATCAAGAATTAAAGAAGAAAATTAGATTTTATTTTTAAAGAATAATTTTTTCTTCCTTTTCTTTATTCTTGATTTTATTCTCCCTTTTTCTAAATTTTAGTTCGTACTTTATTTTATATTTTGCCTTTTTGTCTTTTATTAATTTCGTTTTCATTTATTGTTTATAACCTTTTATTTTTCTTATTTTATTTTTACGTGTCATTGTATATTCTTTTATTTTTCATTAACTTTTTTTTGTCTTTGTTTACATCAAGTGTTTGTATCATTTTAGCCCTGCAACGTGGAGCGAAACGTTAGCTCAATATAAATAGTTTAATCACTAATTTATCACACCGTCAATCAGCAAGCAACAGATAAATTTGTTTTTGTTGTGTAAAGATCGTATTTTTTTGGGGGGGGGAGAGGGGTCTTTTTGGTATCGTAGCCTAAGTGGCTATATATCTTTTTATGATTCTTTTTACATATACCTCTTCTATACGGAAACCTCTGTATAGCAGATAAAATCATTATCATTAAATTATATAAAAAAAAAAAACCTTCGAAATTAATACAACAGAGAGTCAATGATACTGTTACTTGAATAATTTCCATACTTTGAGGAAATCAATAAAAATATAAAAACATAATTTTCTACATTTTGTAGGAAGATAGTCCGATTGGCGATCAATAAAGGTATCAATAAAGTATAAAGGTATAAAGGTATCAATAAAGGTATTTATAGCAAAAAAAACTATTTATTGTTAATCATTGTTTCGCCCCACTTTGAAAGGTTTTATCAGGGCTGTCTGATTGAAATGATTTTATGACTCTTTTACGATTTTTAAACTTTTATTGACCGACGCCCGGACTATCTTTCTACAATCTACCTCATACGGTTAATCTGCTTCCAATATGAATCATTTATTTTATTTTTATGGCCCGGTTCATTTTCATGGTCTGCCTTAAATTGCCAAAGGAATATATTTATTTGTATAAATATGTTTCTCTAAGTGATATAAAAACTGGTCAAATTAAAATGCCATGAACTAAATCAGCAGGTCCATCTTTAAAAAAAATAAATAAATAAAAAGGAAAAAAAAGAATTGGTACTTAAAAACTTTTTGTAGTGAAATTTTGTCACTGTTCTTCGTATTTTAAGCGAAAACCTTCTGACTCTGTGGCATAATGATTTGTGCCTCTATCATTATTAATGTCTATAATAATACATTCGTGAATCGAACCTTCCAACCGAGTCAATAAAAAATAAAACATAAATGTTGGGTAAACAGTAGCTAGTGAATGGCAATATATAGAGAACTGGCCGCGGAGGAGAGAAGAAATGGCATTGTGGGCTAGCGTGCGAGAGGGGAATAGAAGATGAAAAAGGAAGAAAAAAGAGGAAGAAGGATAAGGATAGAGACTAGAAGGAGAGAGACTAAGAGAAGTGGACTAAACGAGACAGGAGTAAAGCAAATATTTAGCCATGGCTTAGTCATGAATAATGTTCCTCTCTCCTTCATTCACAGATGGTCACGTACCTCTTCTCTCTCTCTATCCCAACTTTATTAATAATCTTATTATTATATGACTATCTTTTAGTTATCCTTTTATACAATTAATGATTTGTTTATACAAATTTACATTTACATACATCATTCATTTTTTTAAAATATTTATTTATTGCTATTTACAACTGTACATTATAATACATTTAGTAAATCTGATCTAAGTTAAATTGGAGTGTTACAGGCGTGTAGAGAAACTACCCATTGGTAGCACTCTAATGACATTTTACATTAGCTGGTCTCGTGGGCATCTTCTTTTCAGGCGTCTCAGTAAATTGTCAGGAATGGAAGAGGATGCAAGGTTAGAAACTAGGGGGATTGAGTGGTTAGAGTTTATAATGGAAGAAGTGATTTCTGGTTCGGGCTAGATCGGTTACATAGGGAACATTACATTCAATTTTAAAATCTATTTTAACATTTTTTATGGGCCGCCCGTAGCTCAGTGGTTAAGACACAGTCTTACCAATTTGATGTCTATTGGCGGTGCCGGTTCGGATCCGGCCTGGGACGTTGACTTTTTTCATAATTATGAGAGATAGTTGACCGTGGATGATGAACGAGGAGAAGATGGTTGGGGGTGAGGTCAATGAAAAACACAAATAAGTTCGATTAACCTATTTTTAATGTGCCAACGTTTCGGCTAGAGTTTCTAGCCTTCTTCAGGGCTGTTCGCTTTTTTTCTGGCGAACAGCCCTGAAGAAGGGTAGAAACTCTAGCCGAAACGTTAGCACATTAAAAATAGGTTAATCGAACTTATTTGTGTTTTTCATTGACTTTTTTCATTGAGTGGCGGTCCCACAAAATGAAGAACTTTGACCCCCAACCATGGTTAGGCAGTATAGGACTCCAATGGGAGTCTTGCCCAAAAAAACATTTTTTATAAGAAATTAGAATGTTTACTTCATTTTACCTTATAGTTAATTTGGTAACAACAGCATATCAGCTTAATAACAAGTCCAAAAAAAAATCAATATTTATAGTAAAATACTTATTAATATTTTTTTTAATTTGATGTAAGACTTTTTAATTGATAACTTTAAATGATGAAATTTTTGGAATAAAATAGACAGGATTAACCATGAAGTAAAATAGCGTACATTTTAATTACATATAAAAATTTTTAAGATTAATATTCTCTACGCGCCTGTAACACTCCAATTTAACTTAGATCAGATTCACTAAATGTATTATAATGTACAGTTGTAAATAGCAATAAATAAATATTTAAAAAAGATTATTGTTAAAATTGAATGATATAATTTCAGTAATTATAATACCCTGAAAAGGGGAATACACACCAAAACGTTGTAAAGTTAAATAAAATATGTTATTTAATATTTTAAAGAAACTATATTTCACCTCATTATCAAAATGTGAAAATAATAAATAAATAACTTTATGGCGAATCGTTTTTATATATAATATGAATTATTTTAATTTGTCCAACACTTTTGGATTTGAAATTTTTACTTCCATATTGTTAATATTGACTGTACAAAAGATTTCCTTTACTATTCATCGTCAATATTGTAAAATTGCTAAAAAATATTTTTTATATAATCTTTACACTTTCTTGAGACTGTCTTTTATTGTTAAAAAATTAATAAATTTTGTCCAATTTTAGTCTCAAAACAATTTCTATTTCACTACAATAATTTATCACAACGAATATTATAGTCACATCGATTAGTTGTGATGAATTATAGTAGTGAAGGTTGGCTTTGATTAAAAGTTTTAATTTAATATGTTGAATTGACAAAATAGGGTAATTGTGGACTGAAATTAATGATCTGGGCAGAATAACCTGCATAAAGTTTTTTAAATATTGATGTGGTTCTAAAATTGTATTGAGATTGTCCTTGAGGATGGCCGAATTGTACGAAACGTCGGATTTATAAAGAAATATAAATTGTTTTGAGACTAAAATTTATTTTATTAAAAAAAAATGATTTATATAGTTTTTCTTTAATTTTATGCATAGTTATTAATTGGTTATCTTCTCTCCTTGGTCTCTACTAATGTTTTCTGAATAACTTACATTATATAATTTCTAAATTATATAATTTAAGTTATTCAGAGCTAAATTATTGTTAGCTAAATTTTAATTTAAGATAGTAATATAGTAAGACGGGTTTCTTACTATATTCAGGTCGCGTATCACTTTAGCCTGTGTAAGGCAAGTTGCCTACGGAATATCAATGAATGTTTCCTTACACTTGTTTATGTACGTTCTCCGTATCTACTGACAATCGACTACTCGAATATAATTACTGTTTAATATTGTTAGAGCTGTAAATAATGTTTAACTTCGAGTTTAACAAAGTAGTCGTTAATGTCTAGGGTCAGTACCAACTGAGAACTGAACCCTCAAACCCTTCAAAACTAGTAAAGATGAGCTAGAGCTGAAATGTTTACTGGTATTAAAGGTTTCTGAGTATCGGTAATTGCCATAATAGGTAAGGAAAAAAATAATAATACCCAAAATAGATGAAAAACATATGACTTTAAATTTTTCCGTAGCCTCCTTTATTATTTTTTTTTAATACATACATATTACATATTACATGACATATGTATATTAGTGAAATATTGCCTTCGATTAAATAACCTTAAAATAAATTATTCTTATTTTTAATTCGGTTATTCAATTTTTTTTTTTTTAGGGAAGCAAATTATAAGATTTCATATATATAGAATTGAAGTATGAACTTGAATGTAAAATTTTCATGACCACGAATCCAAAAAAATCATTATCGATTACCCGCGTGTTCAGAGTAACAGACAAAGAAATGAATTGGTTGTAGGGGAGGGAATAAAGGAAGCGTTTAGAAACGATGAATATTACCTTAGTTTTATAGATGTTAACGTTTCGTTCTAAACGCCTTGGTCTTCAACAGGGCTAAAATTAAAACAAATATTACAAGAGATATGAGCACTAATAAAAATAATAATTATTTTTTTTGTGTATGGGGCAACCTCCTTAAAAATAGAGTTAGCCTATAAAATAAAATAAATAATCAATTGTAGTATATGATGAGTTAAAGATCGTTTATATAAACTAATAAAAAACAATATACCCAAGAAGATCATTTATATAAACTAATAAAAAACAATATACCTAAGAAGATCATTTATATAAACTAATAACAAACAATATACCCAAGAAGATCATTTATATAAACTAATAA
>NW_027108814.1:156223-157415 GCF_000696795.3 Halyomorpha halys | reverse complement strand
TAATATACCTAATAAGATCATTTATATAAACTAATAAAAAACAATATACCCAAGAAGATCATTTATATAAACTAATAACAAACAATATACCCAAGCCGGGCTATCTATATTAGGTAGAATAAAACAAAAACGTCACTTCATATTTAATAATAGTAAAAAAAACAAAAAAAACTATATCTTCTATCAGAACGATATGGTAAATATAGAGAAATAATCAAAGACATGTATCGTTAGTATTAAGTGATACCAACGGTTAGGATCTAAGCGCTGGGATCCTCTGTGGTTCAGACTTACCATCCACGTTCGGTGGCAGGGCTTAGTTCGGGGTTCCCTGGGCAGAATGTAAATATTGTATTTACAATTATTATTATATTGTTCTCTTATTTAACTCAATTATGCTCCTATATTTATTTATGATGTGTATATATAATTCTTTTTTATCCATTTTAGTTTGTACTTAATTATTTTAGAGTTTTTTTTGTTTCATTATTACTTATTATTTACTCTTTATTTGTAGTTAATATGTATTTATGTTATGAATGTCCAATTACACCCCTAATAAATACTGCCCTTGAATGAAAGGTTTTTTAAAATCACCAAAAATTTCGTTCTTCTACTTTGATCAGCTGAAAAAGTAAAACTTATTTTTTGAAAATAAATTGAAAAAAAAATAAAACAATTTAATGAACATTCAAATAAAATTCATAACATGATCGAAATGGTGTTAATAAAATAACCATTTTCCATCTACTATAAAATCTATTAACAGTTAAGATTGAAACATGACCACGTTTAATTCAAAATTACCATAATAAGAACTATAGTTAATAGAATCGTGGACGTGCAACCAGCTTCACGATTTATGATTTAGTTGCTTATAGATGAAGGGATTGATTCTGTTTCCTCATTTTAATGGATTCTTACTAATCCTAAAAAATCTTTAGTGGTTAATTTTTCCAAAAATTATATTGATGGACTGGAGTGGATAGTTAGAATGGAGTGGAGAGTTAAAACTATGAAAATATAAGGGAAATGAAAATTATATACAAATTAACAAAAATAGTTTTAGTATAAAATAAACAATGATAAGTATATATATATAAAATACTGTTAAAATGAACAGGAAACGTAATAACAGGTAAAAATATAAAAGTAGATATGAGACAAAAAAAATATATAAATATATTATTTT
>NW_027108814.1:154091-155555 GCF_000696795.3 Halyomorpha halys | reverse complement strand
TGTTTTGTTTATTAATTTTCTTGAACAAAAAATATTTTTAGTTGTTTTTTGTATCTTTTTAGCCCTAATTAAGCTCTACAAAGTGGGACGAAACGCCGGAAAATAAATAGTTGAAATCAATTATATATAAAATAATTACTTTTTTTTTCCAGTCTATCGAAGACCTATTCAACCCTTGAGTGACAAAATTAAATAAATATGTATTTTCCTTTAAATCTAATAAAAATTTAATTTCAATTCATCTTAACACTACACTCACTTTTCAACTATAAGCGATTAACATTTTAAAATACTCTGCATTATAACATTAAAAAACAAAACACTCCATTTTAACTAAGATCAAATTTACTGAATGTATTCTGTAATATACAGTTATAAATTTCAATAAGGATATTTTTAAAAAAATATTGCAAAAGTAGATTTCATAATAGAATGATTTTTTTTTTCGAATGAGAACCACATATATGGAGTGGATATAGGTATAGTTAAAAAAAAAAAACTGTCGAAATTAATGAAAACGAAATTACTATCAATCAATACATTAAAATTACCATATCTTTAAAATTATCAGTAAAACAAGGAAATCTAATAGAACATCATTTAAATAAGACTAAATTTTCTAAAATATGAGCTGTAATAGAGCTATTTACGATCAATAGTTCCCAAGATATAGCTATTAAAAGCAACATTTCAGAAAAAAAATCAAAAGTTAAGGAATTTATTTTGACAAATCTACTTTTCAAAAACCATTCGACGTACATATGTCTAATTCGCACTTAAATTAAAGCTAGCTAAATGTACTATACAGTAGTTTAAAACGTTTATCTTCGTAGAAGTAGTAATTTATATTTGGTCAAATAAATTAATGTGTAGTTCTGAGGACAAAATTTCATATGCGAAATTTATATTCATATGCGAATATCATAAAAAATGTTACCCCTACAATGATACGTGACATAAGCCAATTTATAGTTAGTTAAATTACCTTTATTTTGAGTGCTGGCAGACATATCTACGTCTTACGGTTGCTGTGATATGTTTTTTTAAATATCAAAAATTTTAACCGAACAACTAGAAATTAACATCTTGTGAAATTATTTTGTCAAATATCATAAAAACTACTATTCCTACGAAGAAAAATGTCATAAACTACTTTATAGTACATTTAACCAGCTTTAATTTGAGTGCTAAGAGACATCTGTACGTCGATTTTTTTATGTCGAGTATATTTTTATCAAATGTTGCTTTTTAAAAAGCTATATCTCGAGAACTATTGAACGTAAATAGCTCTATTACAGCTCATATTTTAGAAAATTTAGTCTTATTTAAATGATGTTCTATTAGATTTCCTTGTTTTACTGATAATTTTAAAGATATGGTAATTTTAACGTATTGATTGATAGTAATTTTGTTTTCATTAATTTCGACACAGTTTTTTTTTTTTAAGTATACCTATATCCACTC
>NW_027108814.1:148859-152266 GCF_000696795.3 Halyomorpha halys | reverse complement strand
AATATATTAACATTAAAAAAAATAATAATAATACGAGCTATAGAAAATACGTTGGACTCTAATTAATAATATTATTTTTATTATGGATTAACCAAAATAAAAATAAGACAATAAACGTTGACAAGGAGAATCAATCTTTCCCGTTCAGTTATGCGAGCAGTGAGATCAGATAGGGACAAACTTTATCCACTCGAAAAAAGACTATAAAGATAAAAAATATAAAACTTAGCATTTATTATGCGTGTTCACAACATTTTGAAACTGAAATAAAAACAGCCTATTATATTTTGTTATAATCTGACATTTAGAACCGGTGTCAGATGGTCCCTCTCTCTCTCCGGCTATAAACCCATGTTTGTGTCATTTCGAAATTATTCCTTAGGAATTCCTTAGGATTCGGGGACTTTACATGATTTTCATTGCTCTGCGATTAGTTTTAATTTTTATTATTTATTTATTTAATACCAGATCGGTCTGATGGGTCTTACATTTTAACAATTGATTATGGGGAGGGATATAGTCTCATACAAAAGACACCCCTAACTATATACAATGTTATAAATAAAAAAAAATTAAGATAAAACTAATAGATTCAAATAATAATTTCTAATAAAAGATAAAAGTAAAGTTAACAATAAGTATAATATCAGAACTGATAAATATAGAACTTATAACAGGATGTCCTGCAACTGCCAGGGCTTCAGTCTTCACCCCTAACTATAAACAATGTTATTATTAAAAGAAGAAAAAAATAAATAGATAAATAAGAATAATGCTTCTTAATAAAAGAGGAAAGTAAAATTAATAACAAAAAATAATGGTATTGGTTCACTTACATAAAACAAACAATTGCCTTCTAATAGTAAAAAGAAACAAGTTAAAAATATGAATTTGAATAATAATAAGTAAAAAGAGGTAGTGTGACTATGAATTAATTTTATATTTATTAAAAAAATATAAAAGAATGTCCTGCAGCAGTCTGGGCTTCAGTCTTCGAGTTGAGGTTGGGTTTCCCAGATTGTAGGTCACTGCTTCTTTAACTGTCGGCAACTGGGAGTGGAACTTCATGAATCTTTTTTTGATGCAATCCTCTATTGTCTATTTGTAATTCCCCATGCAATTGAGTATTTCTTACAAACCAAGAAGCATCCACTGCAACTCTTAGGACTTAATTTTGAAAATATTGTAATTTTTCTTTTCGTAAAGGATGCCGCTCCCCAGACTTCACAACTATACTTCGGCAGTGGCCTGAGAATTGTTTTAAAAATAAGAATAGCTGTTTCTGAATTAAATTTAGTGGATTTGATTTTCTATTTGATCAGTCGTAAAAAAAAAAAAAAATAAATTAAATCACTTTAATAGATACATTGTTAGGCTAGGTTAGTTTTGGGCTTAATTAAGTAACTATTAACTTCAAGTAGTTTATTTTAATCAATTAATCTATTTTATTACAATACTATTGGAACATTTCAATTATAAAACCATCTATAAAGTACCAGCAAACAACTCACCAGTCTATCTTTCACCAATTTAGTCATCATCAGTATGACAATAACAATAACATTATGACAAATAATAATAGCAATAACCTTAGCGAACCAGAAGGTTCGATCCCGATACCATCAATCTCTGTTTACATACATCTGTCCAATGACGTGGTCAAAACCCTAATCTACGAGATCAGTATTGACGCAATCATCCTACCTACGTTTCGGACTATCCCTCGGACGTTTATCCTTTGGTCAAGTGTTCATTATTCTGAATATAGACGTTTGCCACTCGTCGCCAATCCATTGTACAAATGCTTGGTAAACAAAGGAAGCTATAAATGTCAGTTTTCGTTATAACAAGAAACAAAATAAAGATAGACTAAATGAAACGTAACTGTTGTCCTTTGTACTACAATGATACAGACAGCCCTGACGAAGCCCTGCAATGTGGGACGAAACGTTGGTTACAATAAATATTTTTTGTTTACTATTTTGATACTTTTATTGACCGTCACCCGGACTATCTACCTGCAAAGTCTTAAAAAAATAAATAAATAAACCTTTACAGTAATTTAAACTATAAATATGAAATATAGTAATTCCTTAAAAAGTACTAGAAAAAAAAATTTGTATAAAAACTTTTTTTTTTTATGCATTGCTTTTATCCTGAATAATATTGTTTAAACAATGGTGTGTACAATTTTTTAATTATGTAACTATATATATATATATTCGACTATAAGGAATATTGAAAATATTATAAAGGAAGTATATTTTCAAGTGAACAGCTTAATATATAAATAATAAACAACTTCCTCAGAAATAAAATTAAAAGAGATATATTGTAAATATTTCTGAGTTTATTCTGATTTCAATACTGAATAGAAATGCAATTTTTAAATTAATGAATCTGGATAAGCTCGTAAAATGTGATATTAAGGGCCGGAATCCTACAACAAATAAGAAGCTACAAAATCTTACTATCCATTAAAAATATAATCTTGTTAATGACAGACAGGCAGACCGTTGAAATTTTGAATGAATACAATACTTTCCTTCCCTCGGTGATAAGGAAAGTAATATGAAACTCTAATCTTGGATATTAATACTTGGTGAGCTACCCTCAACGCGTTAGTGCTTGCGAACCTTCCTTCGAGTTGGTATTTAGTGTCATCCTCCGGTCTTCGATCCCCTCCTTCGCCGACAACAAGAATAGCCCGATGTCCTACACCGGTGGGACACCAACAAAAGGACACATCCTACTCCTTTTATAATGTAATTTAGAGCCATTAGGCGACTCCCGAAAGGAATGTCCTGGAGGAATGTGATCCGCGAAGGTTACGTAAGCTCCTTGGACCACCTGGTCTTCGGGATTCTTTAAGCACTTTTTCCTCAGCCTCTGGTCCTTTATTTATCCCCGCCATTGTAAGCGCCGTCATCAGCTCACGGAGTGTCCCCGGCTTGTTAGGAAATTCGCTATACGGCTACTTCTAAGGCTGTCTCGGGTATTTCGAAACCTTTGCAACAGTCAAAACATTGTTTGTCATTATAATTCATTACTTCACTAGAGCATTAAGTTCTTTCTTCTTCTATAATATATCCTTAATAGCTTAACCTTAAATTAAAAGTACAAAAAAAAAACAGAAACAGAAAAACTATTTATTATTAATAAACATTTCGCCCCACTTTGCAGAACTTGATCAGCTAAATGAGAATAAAATAAAACATCGTGAAATATGATAAGAATATAAGAATACACATATAAAGTTGTAAAAGAAGATGATAATAGAAAAAGGGAACGTAGTAAACTAAAGAAACAAAATATAAATGAATGTTATAGTATCTAATAATAATTATAACTAATAAAAATAATTCTCTGCTTTTATTTCTATTTATCAATTATTTTAATTACTATTA
>NW_027108814.1:147802-148289 GCF_000696795.3 Halyomorpha halys | reverse complement strand
TTATATTTCTTAAATAAAGAAAAAAAGGAAAGATGTAGAGATAATAAATAAGGGGAAAATATGCCTATATTTTACTGTATGTAAACATTGCTGAATACTATAACTTACCTAGTTCAGAATCTTCTGGGTTCGATTCCCACCTGAATCAGTTAATACATATTTATTTCATTTTGACATTCCCACTCAGGGATTGTCTTGAGTCAGGTCTTCTAGACTGGAGCAAAAAAATCTGAATATAAGTAATTATTTTATATATGATTTTTCAAAATACGAAGGAGATGGATGGGGGTGCGGCTAAAAGAAAAACAAAAAAAATAGCTAACTATTTATTTTCTGGCGTTTCGCCCCACTTTGTAGAGCTTCTCATTAAGGCTAAAAAGATACAAAAACAACTAAAAATATTTATTCTTTAAGAAAATTATATACAAATGAACAAAAAAAGAAATAAAAGTTTATATACATTATAATATAAAATAGACAATGATAA
>NW_027108814.1:144021-147727 GCF_000696795.3 Halyomorpha halys | reverse complement strand
AATATCTCTCGGCGGACGGTTGGAGTAGAGTGTGATAGAGGACATTTCACTGCTTTCCTTCACGTAAACAAATCGTTAAATTAAAAAAAAAATTTTATATCTGCTTTTCTATTTTGAAATGTTATTACGTCTCCTGTTTATGTTAAACCCTGATCGTATTTTACATATACATTTTTTGTTTTAATATATACTTATGATTGTCTATTTTATACTAAAACTATTTTTATTTCTTAGTTTTGTTGATTAGTATGTAATTTTCTTTTCCTTAATGTTTAATTTTAACCCTACCTCAATTTACTTTTTTTTTTATCTTATTATCCTACAATTTCAAAATATTTTTAGTTGTTTTTTGTATCTTTATAGAATTGATAAAGCTTTACAAAGTGAGACGAAACGTCGGAAAATAAATCATTGTAGTTTTTTTTTTCTTTCTTTTTGACCGGACTCCCGACCATCTTCTTCATGTATAAGTAATTATTAATTTTAAGTTGTTTGGACTACCTGCAAAAACGATTCCCGATCCCCCTGGCGTTGATGACCAGGCTGCTAAACGCCTTTTCAAAACATACAAACAAACAAAGGATCCAATTCTTATATTAACTGGCCTAAATCAATGAATATTATTTTATTAGAAGCAATTTTTTTTTTTATGAATGCGGTCCTTACAGCTTTCTCTTCTCTCAACTTGGTCTTCAAGTCCTAACTTATCAAGTAAACCAAGTCCCAAGAAGCCGTTCGAAGTAGCCCATACGTCATGTTTCTTCAGCCAACCGCGCGCACCGCTCTGCCACTTTGGATTCTATTGGAGACCGGTCCAAAGCAGTAATAAGGACTTAAAGGTTACTCAAATCATCTCTAACTGGGCTTGAACCTGAGCTTTATTCATTGGGCCTACTTTGAGAGGGGGGAAAAACGAGCTTCTCTCTAACTGTTTCTGTAATCCCTTTAAACAGATAACCTTTTCGCTTTTCCACCATTTTGGTTCTGAATAATTTTATTGTCCAAACAGTGTATTAAAATTCTCATAAAAAATTTGTTTTGCGTTGAACTGTATTATAAATACATCCCAATTCTAAAGGATCATTACTATTTTTTAAATCACGGTTTGTATAAATATAAAAAAGTAAATAATAATCAAGGCAATTCCACAAGGATATCAACGAGGCCAGAATCGCTCTTATTCGTCCGAATTAGGAATGATACCTCGCCGGGTAAGCGGGAAAGCCGATTAACCCGGAGATAATCAAAAAGAGTAAAAATTTTGAACACTAGCTTAACTCACATATTGCCAGATAGATATAATATCAATTGAAAGCTAGTTATTTCAAGTGGCACTGTGATACTAATTATAAGGGTCTGGGTTCTAATCTGGCTGTGACAAATAATTGTTTATTCTGTTACTGCCTTGAGTCAGTCCTCTGCGTTCAGGAGCCCTTTTGGGATCCACCCAGCCTAATAAAGTCGGTGCCTGGCCAAATCATCTCCATGCACAACCGTTGGTTTAGGAATAGTACTTTCCTACGAAGTATTGTAGCCCTTAATCTTCATGGATTAAGACATTCTTCATGTTAAAAAAAAAAAAAAAAAAAAACCTAAAATATAACTTACTACAATAAAAGAAAAAAAAAAGTAAGTTTAAAATGTAACTAACTGCCAATAAATTAATTAATTAATGATTATCTACTACACCTCATTATAAAATACATAAAGTAGAAATTGAGTTACAAATAAAAAATGAAAAGAAAACTGTCAATGGATTACAGAAAATCAACATATTTATTAAATAATAAGATTGATAAAAAAAAATAATACAATTCAACTGAAATAATAAACTAGCTGTTGATTACTAAGGACTCTAATGAACAAGATAAAAAAAAAAAAAGAAGGAAATTTATAAATAAATAAGAAAATATCATTCACTAAAAGAAAAAATGACAACAAAGTAAAGGTAGGACAAAAAAATGTAAGTGAAGGAAATAATGAAATTGTTATAAAAATAATAAAAAGGAGCTGTTTGTAGGTATCCTTGAAAATGACCTAAGTGGTCGAAACGTTGGAAGTTTTAAAAAGAATAAAGTTGAGAAAAAGGATCAAAATTGTTTTTAAATAAATTATTCACTTTGTTTTGATGCCCTCCTATAATCTAAGTAAATTCACATATTCCTGCGTCAAATGATAATATATATTTTTATAAATATTCTTCTCTCAGTCATATGAAAGCTGGGCAAATTAAAATGCTATGAACTAAATCATGTCAGTTGCATTCAAAGTACAGAGCTTCGAGAAATAACCGAAATCAAATTGGTATATTTCTATCCAGGTAATTGCTGGAATGTTTACGTTTTTTTCATCCGAATTTGACCAATATACGTGATGAAACAGTAAATAATTTTAGTATTGAATCTAGCACCCAAACCAGTTAGCAAAGTCTCGAGAGTGCGCACGCAACATATTTTATTGTTGTAATAATTAATTTTAGTAATATATATTATTTAATAATATATAATTTTGTTTTGTTTTCGTATTATGTCATAATTGATTTAATACCGCCGGACAAATCGTAGACATGACGCTAACTTGGAGGCAGATAGGGAACAATGCACTGCGGTCGGCGAGGAGTCTGGGGAAGGGTGCCTCGGGGCATAACGGGCTCTGCGGGACAGTCTCGGGGATATTTATCTTCTTGTCCGTTCTTCAACTTCTTCTTCTCGGTAGCCCTCGGTCGAGGTCGCAATGTGTCGTATCTGGCTCAGGAAACCCAATAAGGTTCAGCATATAGTAGTATTATGGGGGATTTATTATATATTGTATATTTTATTATATAGTTCTTGCAAAACTACCATTGTAACTAAAAAAATATAGTACAAGAGCCGGGGTTAAAAAAAAGGCTGCTATTTCACTCCAATTTTTTATTACTCCAATGAAAACTATGTATAATTACTAGTCAAAATTGATATTAGTATAGGTAGGTAAAGTAGAAAATGGCGGCCGTTTCAAAACATCAAGAAAAATTACTTTTTCATTCGGAGCTCTATATCTTATAAATGTCTATTAACACCAAATTCAAAGCTAATTTAATGTACTATGAAGTAGTTTTAGTACATTTATCTGTAGTAGTAATTTCATGATATTCGTCAAAATGTTGAATACATAACATAACGTAACAAGAAAAGTACTACTACGAAGATAAATGTAATAAACTACTTTATAGTACATTCAATTATTTTTAATTTGAGTGTTAATAGACATTTATACGTCGAATGGGTTTTGCGTGATACCTGGTTAATTCAGAATTGATATGATATTACATAATTATAAACTAATATTATTTTAATAATGGAGCTCAATTTTCCAATTAATCAGCGAGGTATGCAAAAATTAATTGTTAACAAAAATCTTAAACTTATGCATAAATAGAATTATCTAGATTTAAAGGTTTTAAGTTATATCTCAAGAAAAAGAAATTTATTTATTGATGAATATTACAATTTGCCACAACCTTGGGCAATATTAATGGTGAGAAATAATCGCATTAATACCAAAATTAAAATATAAATAATAATAATAAATTGTACGTAAATAAATAAAAATAATAAAATCTCTATATGTTTCTTAATTGATGAATATGTATTTATTGATAAATATTAAAATCAACCACAGTCCTGAGCAATAAATAATAGTGAGAAATGATCGCATGAAATCTAAA
>NW_027108814.1:116623-143971 GCF_000696795.3 Halyomorpha halys | reverse complement strand
ATAAATTATATATAAATAAATATAATAAAATCTCTCAACCCTGAGAAATTATTTGAATAAAAATCAAATAAATTAGTTTTATTAATTAATATCAACATTAGTAGTAAGTTTAAAAATCACTAATTTAAATTAAATCAACGCATTTTTGTTTGTTTCAATTTATTCCTTCCCAAAGGAATTCCTTGCCGGGATTGATGTATTATTTTAGAACCTGCATTTGGGCTAACGTTCTATTATAAAGTATAATAAATATAACCGGAATGCAACAAGTTGTTGTTTGTATTTACTTAAAACAATTATAGGGAAGTATCAGGTACAGTGGAAGCATTAAAGGTGAACATGATGGGGTACAGAAATAGGCCCCACTCCTAGCGGGTCATCTATCTTCCCGATCTTTATCGGGGAAATAAATCGTTTGAATCCTGAATGCCTTGCGATCGATTGCTAGGACCATTGCCATTGCTATGCGCAAGGATCTACAGCACAATTAGCATTAGTCTTGCCCAAGATGATCCTCATCTATTTCCTTCATCTATAATACGATAAATATAACTGAGTGTACGCTGGTGCACGGTATACATGAACGATAAACCTTTTTTTATTTAATTTTTAATCCTCTGGTTTCAATTAATAGCTAATAAAGGAATCATCTTTGATTTAAGATATTAAAGCGTGTTAAATCCAAAAAAGGTTATGTTAAATGGAGAAATATTTCCTTCTTTTACCATGTTAAAACGATATAACTTGTAACGTGGTTGAGAGTCTGTTCCAAGGTCTGTTAAATTGAGAATGACGTCACACAACAGACCAGCATTTTGTTTGTTATCGTGTTAGGTTTCATGCTCGTAGTTTGTGTTTGAATTGTTTTGGATATTTAACTAATACAGTAATAAATGACAGTAATAATAATGTAATGATAGTTGCTAATTAGCTCATCTTGATTCTCTTCCTCACAACTTAGAAGATCAACAAGGCATTCAATGGACAAACATTCACACAAATTGCACTTTTCACTCACGCGTTGTAATAAATTACTTTAATCAAAACTTAGAATTAATAAATAGCATGAAGTTTTGGAAGGAAAGGTTATAAAGCAAGTTCCTCAGAAAATCTGCTAGGAGCTCTTATGCATTTAACATTTAACATGACTTTAAATAGGGCTACTCACAATCCTATACTTATAACATTTAACACATCATGAATACCCCTATTATACAGTAAAATGATTCAGACACAGCATATAACATTTAAAATGGCAAAACAATTACTCAAAAATAATATATTTCCAGCTCCAAACAGCTGGAACCTAGTCATGGTAACTTAACTAGAAGCCAATATTAAAATATTATAATTATAATAAATATAAAAATTACAAAGGTTGGAAATTCCATGAAACGTCTTAAAATTCAAAAATAAATAAATAAAATAAAGGAACATTATAATAAATAAATTTCGATTGTATGAAGATGGTCTGGGTGGCGGTGAATAAAGGTATATAATAAAATAAATACCAAGATAAAAACAGATTAAGAATTGATACAACATTAAAATAAAATTGTTATTTTTTTTTTTTAAATATATAAAGGAAATAATAATAATAATTTAAGGAAGTACACATATAGCTGGATTGGAAATTAGTGGTAAAGAAAATGAGGTATATTAACAAGTAAAAGAAAATACTAAGAAAATTAAATAATAAATAATTTTCTCCAGTTTCATCCAATTCTTATTCATATTCTCTGTTATTATAAATAACACTCCATGGATGTATTATTTAAACTTTTTTATATTATTTTTAATATCTAGTGATGTCTTTATGCGCTAGACTTATGTATGTTAATCGTTTGCCAAGAAGAGATTATTTTAGGAGTGAACTATTGTAGTTTTATAAAAAAAAATCTCTGTAGACAGTGAAATTAACAAATAAACTCCAAGAAGAAAGAATTACGGTGTATTAACATTGCACTTAAAATTCATGTATTAAAAAGATACATTATTTTTAAAAATTATATTAATATGTAATTTATTTTCATTTTGGACAAAAATTATTTTTAATATTGCATTTTGTACTTTTATACTGCTCAATCTATCTTAAATAAGACTGAAAAGATAGGAAACTCCACGTCGATGCCGAATATTACAGCACTTACTAGACAAGCAGTCTAGTTTCTCCAAACTACTTCATAATATCCTCTTGTAATATTAGTATTTCAATTTTGAAAATTTACTATTATAAAAAAAAATAAATAAACATAAATATAAATGAATAAGAAGTAAAAGGCGTTGATAACCAGTGAAGATTCACGCTACTAAACAAATAGGTACGAAGCAGAGACTAGACAGGTACACCACTGAAGTACAATGGACGCAGTATTTCAATATGGACACAGCTAAGTCAAAATGTTTGCGAAACTAGAAGAAGAAAAGATAATAGTTAAAATATAAATAAAATAAACATTATTTATAATATGGTATTTAAATTTTTTGCAAAGTGTTCTATATCGGTTATTTGATAATAATAACCCCCTGATTTTTTTTGATTTTTTTTTTTATATATAATCGCTATTTTGTCTCAAACTAATAATACCCCACTTATTACTGTCGGACAGATCCGTTACTTAGGACTACATCTGGGACAAACGACTGATGTGGAATCCTCACACAAGACTGAAAAGACAGGAAACTGCTCGTCAATTCCGACTATTACAGCACTTACAGAACAAACGGTCTAAACGTCCAACACATTACAAAAGACTGATCTACATGACTGTAATAAAGCCTATCTGGACATGAGTTTGAGCTTTGTGGCTCCAAACCTTCGAATTCCTCTCGTATCCAATCCTTACAATCCAAATTCCTCAATGCTCCTTACTTTGTCACAAATAAAATCATCTATAAAGTTCTTTATGTTCCATATGGAATCGATCTAGCCATTATAAACTCTCTAACCAACCAAAAACATTAGTTTCTAACCTAACTTCCTTTTTCATTTCTGACAATCCTTCGCTCCTTGAAAGAAGATGGTTTCGAGACCTTCTTATGTAGACATATTATTAGAATACTACTAATGGGTATCATACCATTGTAATCTACTATCAAATCATCTTCTCGGTCAACAATTGACGTATTATTCTACAAAATTTATATACCAACACCAAAACCTCAGCGCTGGAATCATCCGTGAGGAAGTTTTGGTTTCATAACCGGGGGTACGGAAAATATTCAAAATCACGACTCCTAAACGAGATGGAAGAGCAAACGAAAGGACCAAAGGAAACCAAACTGCTGAGGAAGCTGTAATCACTGTCATTATGAAATTCACTCTCTGAGTCATGATTTTTCGATTAGCCTCGAATCTTTGGTAGCGCATGCCGTTGAAATACGAGATGAAAGAGGAATATATCTATCGGATATTTGCCTTCAACTTTACAAAAATAACAGTTATAAAATAAATATATAATTAAGAAATATTCTATATCACAAAATTGATACAAGAAATCAATCGGGATCAATATATAAAATTCCCTGTCTAAATTGTCCAGCTATATATATAGGTGAGACAAAGCAATTATTGAGTAACAGAATTTATCAACACAATAATGATTTGAAAAACAAGGAGAGGGATCCAAATAAAACGGCACTAGTACAGCATGCAACCAAAAACCAGCATATTTTTGGTTTTGAAAATACAATGATTTTACATAAAGAGAATAATACATTCAAAAGGAAAATACTTGAATCCATTTACATATCTAAAAATATTGATTATACAGTGAATTTCAAAACAGATACAAGAAATTTGAACCAACACTATGCAGAGATATTAAGTAAAATTAATTTATGAATAATATAGGATAAATTGAATGTCGATAATTATAATTAGCCTTGCTTTAATTTGAGTGATGGTAAGCATTTGTACGTCGAATGGTTTTTGAAATATTGATTTCTGTATATAAATTCACTAACTTCTAATTTTTCAGTGCACTCTTTATGAAATGTTGCTTTTAAAAAAGCTATAATTCGGGAACTATTGAATGGAAAGAAAGAGCTCAGTATGGGTTCATATTTTAGCAAATTTACTTTACTTTAAATTATTAGTCGATTATTATAAGGCCTATCTGGACATACGGAGTTGAGCTATGAATCCAATTCTTACAGTCCAAAATCCTTCGTAAAATCCTTAATGCTCCTTATTTTGTCACAAATCAAGTCATCCATCAGGACCTCAATGTTCCATATGTTGCCGATTTGGCCAGAACTAGATACCATTCCTTCCATGATAAACTTCTCAACCACCCAAAATTCACTTGTTTCTAACCTGGCTTCTCCTTCATTACCTAATAATCCTCCTAGGCGTCTGAAAATAAGATGACCTCCAGATCTTCTCCTCTAAAAATGTTATTGGAGTTTTATCAGTGGGTAGATTCTCCACATGTTTGTATCATGTCACTATCTCACCTACAGCAAATTTACTTGTATATATTTATATACAGTTGTAAATAACACTAAATAAATTATTTAAAAATTATTAGTTCTATTAGGATTTCTAGTGGTGTAGGTAGTATTAAAGATATGGAGCTCCGAATGGATCAAATTTTGAAACTGCCGTTTTTACTATTTTACTTTGCAGACTCATCAATTTTGACTCGTAGTTAAACATAGTTTTCATTAATGCTATCTAAAATTAGGGTGAAATGGCTTTTTTTCTCTTCTTGGTCTCTTGTACTATGCTAGCCGAGAGAGACTGGTGATACAAGTAGAAGAGAGTTGAGCCGCCTCTAGCAAGCACCTGCAGAACGCCCGACCTGACTCTATCCCGGGCTATGCTAATGCCGATATGGTAATCAGAGCATAAATATGATGAAGGCTCTAAAAGATAAGGACCGTGAAAATACAAAAGGAAAAGATTTAAGGTACGGGCGTTGTAGAAATTGTCGGGAGGACGGGGAAGGGGAAGGGAGGGGTATTCACGGCTGTCCGTCTGTTGTGACGTGCTCTTTGGGAGTCCTGTCAGTCAGCGTTATCTTCGGGCAAACTGATCTATTAGTTTATTTTGTTTGTTAATACCACTTCACGTTTGTTCGTATTAATTATACCTTGTTGACAAAGTGTATGTCAATTCTCAACCTACAGTCAAATCCTGCTTATCCGCGGAGTTGAGTAGCCTGATCGAACAGGCGGGCGGATAACCGAAATTTGCTTATAATTCCCTTGCGAAAAAAAAAAATCTATATAAAGATATTATATACACATACAAGATTGGTTTGACGTAATTTTATCTACTTATGTAAAAGGGAATGGTTCGAAGCTTTGTCTACAATAAACGTTTAGAATCCTAAATGTTTTTTTCCAAAACGTTATATGTCACTATGAGAAGTTTTAAAGCTATTAAAATCCCTAAATTCTCCTTTAGACCAAAGTTATGGACAAAATTATATTAAATATCATTTTTCAAAGACTCAAATTATAATGGCGGATTCTTACAGGATATCGAGATCGAATTATAATACGATTTTGCCCTTTGTGTTAGTTCAATGTTTCTTTTGAAAACGTCAAGATCCGTACACATTTGGTGATTTAAACCTTCAGGATCCGAAAAATCAACTATATGAAGTCGTTTTAAAAACCTAACTCTTCATGAAAATCTTTAAGAGAAAATAACTCTTTCCACAGACCGAGTGCGCTGGAGAAAAACTAAACTAAGTTACAAATTCGACGACACGACGAAAAGAAGCTCCATCCACTATGACGAAGTATGTTTCTAAATTTGATATTTCTATAGGAATTGAGCTCTGGGGCTCCACCAAACCATCAAATTCTTCCCGCATCCAATCGTTACAATCCAAAATCCTACGTAAAATCCTTGATGCTCCTTATTACGTCACAAATAAACTCATTCCCCAAGGCCTTTACCTTCCATTCGTTGCAGATTTGACCCAAAACAGATATGCGTATTTTTATTCCAAACTCCTTAACCATCCTAACCTATTAATTCTTAATCTTTCATCCTTAACAATCCCTGATAATCCTCAGAGGCGTCTGAAAAGAAGATGGCCACGGGACCTTCTAATTTAAATTAATGTTTGAAGTACCACCAATTGTTGGTTCCTTCCCAAGATTTTCAAGTGTATATGAAACATACTACATATTTACCTATTGTATTATTTTGTACAGTTGTAAATTACATTAAATAAATAATTAAAAAAAAAAAGAAGATATTTCTATTGATAACTCAAAGTTGCTCGGAAAATAAATTGTCTAATCTGGAGAGTCTCATATAGTACAAGGGCCAAGAAGAGAAAAAAGACAGTTATTTCATCCCAATCTTTGACTACTTTAATGAAAACTATGTATAATTACGAGTCAAAATTGATTAGTCTGCCAAGTATATGTAGCGGGAATAACAAATAATGGCTGTTTCAAAATGTTTAAAAAATAAAATGCAAAAATTAATATTTACGAAAAAACATATCTCAGAAACTATAAAACGTACAGATGTCTGCCAGAACTCAAAATAAAGGTTTTATATTATATATTTAAGTTACTCTAAAGTAGTTAATGACATTTATCTTCATAGAAGTAGTAGTTCTTATGATATTCGCATATCAATATAAATTTTGCACAAATTTTGTCTGAATAATTATAAATTAATTTATTTGAGCAAATATCATAAAAACTACTACTATTAAACTAGCTTTAATTTGAGTGATTTGTACTTCGAATGGTTTTTGAGATATAGATTTCTCAATATAAATTAACTTACTACTGATTTTTCAGTACAGTTTTTATGAAATGTTGCTTTTTAAAAATCTATATCTCGGGAACTATTCACCGTAAATGTGTAAAATTAGGGCTCATATTTTAGCAAATTTACTCTAATTTAAATGATGTCTTCTTAGGTTGTATAGTGTTGTTGGTAGTTGTAAAGATATGGAGTTAAAAAATATTTTTTTTAACGTTTTGAAGCAGCTGCCATTTATAATTCCCCTTACTTATACTTGCCAGACTTATTATATTTGACTAGTAATTATACATAGTTTTTATTAAAGTAATGAAAAATTGGGGTGAAATAACTGACTTTTTTTCACCTCTTGGGCCCTTGTACTAATATCTTGCAGTGCCATCGGGCTCTTTTAGGTTAAATACGAGCTAAATATCCCTGATATTTGTCAGGATATAATATTCCCAATTCCCTAGACTTAAAGGTATTTATTAAATAATTTGACAGATATTGTTAATTTGAAAAATATTTATTAATGAAAAGAAACCACTAACCCTTCCCTAACAACAATCTAGGGATCCTGACTCCGACGAGATTTTTCGCTGTCCCACGATATCTCTCCCAAGCCTGACAAATTCTCCCATTAATTTCTCTAAGCAGCCATTCGAGGAAGGAGATATTGGGAAGATTTATAACTTCGATATGTTCTAATTTATCCAGCTCCTATCTCTAAGGCTGATTGATGTTGTTCGTTTCTAATTTATTTCGGGAGATATCCACGACGATATCTGGCGGTGGCTCCTGTTGGAAATAAACTCTAATTCAAGTTAATCTGTCAACATCTTATCTTGTTAAGCATTAAACCTTTTTAACAAACAATTTGAAAAAAAAAAATACAATTTTGAGTGTGACTTAATTAAACAAAATATCTCCTCTACCAGGAGTGAATTTAAAAAATACATTTGATAATATAATTTGAAACCCATTGGTAAGGGATAAAATATATGCTTATTTAATTCTAGAATATTGAATTTCTTATTAAGTAGGTCATAGTAACTATGATTAAATTTTACTCAAACTTCGAATTTTTAAAAATAAATAAATAAATATTAGTTAAATTATGAAGAAATTGGTAGCAACTATTTATTTACCTACGTTTCGTCCCACTTTGTAGAGATTCATCAGGGCTAAACAACTAAACATTTTTGGCATAGTAGGATAATAAGATACAAAAAAGTATATTAAGGTAGGGTTGAAATTATGTAAATATAAGTTAAAAATATATATATATGAATATATAAATGAACAAAAATAAAAATGTTTAAAATATAAAATAGACAAATAAATCAAAACTTGTATATTTTTTTGTATCAACACTTTTTATTTTTCAATAGTCCAACGTTTCGGCCATTTTAGCCATCCTCAAGGACATCTTCAATCATAATTTTATCCTCACATTAAATTTAGAATTACTTTTGCAGGCTATTCTGCCCAGGTCATTTTCTTTATTATAAGTTAAAAACATATTTAAAAAGTCAATTATTAGAGAGTCATATTTATTATTAATAAGCTTAAGTTTAGTTCCCTTTTTTTAAATTTAAAATAATAAATATTTAATTCTTCTTATATAAAATTATCCACACAAAATCACTACCATATACCAGTTTGTGTATAATTAATGAATTATTATATATAATTAATGAATTACTTATAATTAATGAATGACCTGGGCAGAATAGCCTGCAAAAGTAATTCTAAATTTAATGTGAGGATGAAATTATAATAGATGTCCTTGAGGATGGCTAAAATGGCCGAAACGTTGGGCTGTCACTTTTTTTATTACAATTTTATATTATTATGTTACCATATATATGTTAGTGATTAATTGTGAATTTTAATTTTGCAGGAACATTAAGTGTGCTACATCTGCATCAATGCCATAGACTTCGCATCATTTCTCATTCCGTAAGTATTTTTACATTATTTTACTTACCAAAATTCTTGATTTTTAAAGAAAAATAATATACATCGTCATACGATAAGTTATAAGTTTCTTTAAAAATTATATTGAATTCTGGTTCTGATGTATTAAGAAAAAAAAATGAAGTTGAATATTATGAATTTCATATTTTTTAGTGAAATTATAATAATTTTTCTGGGCTAAATGTATTTTATAAATTATCAAATTCTTTATTGTTGATTAATAATAATTCAAGATAATTGATTGTAAGAATAAAATTAAGCTTTATATACATACATATACTGTTTTTATCTATAAAATAAAAAAGATATATACAAGGAAACGTGGAAAGTTAGATATTAATAAATTCATATTTATTTTTCAGACTGTTTTTCATATTGATCGAGAAAACTCAATATTTGATTACAATATTTGACTATACCCGATTTTATAACATGATAAAGTTTTGCTACCAACTTTACTTCCAGGTTCGGAAAATTCTTTATCTCTTGCCATTCTTAAAAACAGTGAACAATTAGCCAACTTAAAATAATCGAATAAAAAGAAATATTATTGATATAATTTACTGCAATTTAAGTGAACTGATTAAAAAAAAAATTCATTGCCTTCAGAAAAATAAATTTATTACCATAATTTAAATTATTTTATATTTTAAAATAATAAGTTATCTCTAGTTGATTGTAAAGGGAAGTTTTTTTTCGCATTCTAGTGGTATCGCATTTGTAAGTATCGCAGGTTAAACGAACAATAAATTTAATATACATATTTTGTATATTATACATATTTTATAATACGAAATTTCGTTTCCTTTAATTGACATAGAATGTTTATCAGAAAAAAAATTTAGTCCTTTATTTATAAGCTTGAAACTGAAAAATGTTTTTTTATATAGTTTATTTTTTTAAACCGAAAAAAGCTTCTACATAAATTGTCTTTCCTCTTTTATTTTATTTTTAAGAAAAAGTGGAAAAGAACAAAACAGTTTATATAACTTAACTAAAAAGCAAAAGTTCCTAAATATAGATTCTTCTCTATTTTAGTTTTTTTTTTAACCAAAAGGGGGAGAAAAAAATTATAATAACTTGAAAAACTAAGTGAACCGAAAAATATTCCTACATATAGTGAAAACCGAGAAATATTCCTACCTATGTTGTTTTTTCTGTATTTGTATTATACTTTAAGTGACAAAAAAAAATTTTTTTTTTTTAAATTTCAGTTTCATTTCAACCAAAAGGGGAAACAACAATTATAATAACTTAACAAAAAAATGTTTCTACATATAGTTTTTTTTTTTCCAATTTCAGTTTCTCTTTAACAAAAGGGGATAAAATTGTTATACTTTAAGGGAAAAGAAAAAAAATTCCTAATTTTCCTAATGTTTTTTTCTAGTTTAGTTTTTTTTTTTTTTAACCAAAATGGGGGTAAAACAATTATAATCACTCAAGTGAACAGAAAAAAGTTCCTATATATGGTTTTTTTCTCTATTTTAGTTTTTTTTTAACGAAAAGGGGAAACAACAATTATAATAACTTAAGTGAACAGAAAAAAGTTCCTACATATAGAGTTTTTCTCTATTTTAGTTTTTTTTTTAACGAAAAGGGGAAACAACAATTATAATAACTTATGTTAACAGAAAAATGTTCCTACATATGGTTTTTTTTCCTATTTCAGTTTCTCTTTAAGAAAAGGGGAAAAAATTGTTATACTTTAATTCCTAATTTTTTCTGTCTATTTTAGTTGTGAAGTATGCGGTAAACCCAAAATCCGGATTCAGTCTTCTGAAAATATATAAGAGACAAAAATTTCTATATTTTTTCTTTGTAAATGCCTTGAATGTACCATTCAGAGCAAGATTAATTTAGTAAAATAGCGTTTTTATATTAAAAAATAATAATAAAATTTGTATTATTAAGTGAGTAGCTGGAATCACAAATATGTATAATCAATATAATCGATTATGTAATCAATATAAAGAGAAAAAAGTCTACATTTTTTCTTTGTAAATGCCTTGTTGAATGGACCATTCAGAACAAGATTAATTTAGTAAAATAGCGTTTTATTTTTAAAAAATAATAATAAAATTTTTATTAATTAATGAGTAGCTGGAATCACAAAGATGTATAATCAATATAATCGATTAGATGGTACAGATCGATACATACGGTTGCAGATGGGAACAATGAATGGCTGAGGATGATTAGTCACTCAATTCTATGAATGGCCTTTTGTGTCTCGGCCATCTTGATTTATTTTCTATCTTCAGTGTTCTTCATTCGGTAAATCATCGGTGTGGCGACTGGAGGAAGTACTTTTCGAGTCAGTAGTCTTATCTACGCTAATTTACTGATAATCCTGGTTTGTCAAATGATTATCGAAAAGTTAAAACGTTTTTCTCATATTTAGTTTACTAAAATATATTTGTATAATAATAGAAGTCATATTTTTTCATTCAAGCCCTGCAAAGTAGGGCGAAACGTTGGTTAACAATAAATAGGTTTGGAGAAGTTTGTTGGGGAATATGGTCAGCAAAGAACAACATAAATAAACAAAAACAAAATTATTTATTTTATGCCCATAATAATAAATAAATATAGTTTTGTTTATTTATGTTGTTCATTGCTGACTGTACCCCCCGTAAAACTTCTCTAATTATTAATCTACGGTAATCCTGATTAATAAATAGTTTTCTTTTACTATTTTGATACCTTTATTCACTTCCACTATCTTCCTACAATCTACTTCACACGGTCAACTATCTTCTTCTAATTCTAATTAATAATAGGTATAGCCATATGTGATAGATTCATAAATAAAGAAATAGTGTAATAAATAAAAACAAATAGGTTAAAAAATAATTAAAAGAAAAATAGGTGAGGTACTGTAGTAAGTAAGTAAGGAAATAATAATAAGAATAATAATAAATAATAAAAATAACATATAAGAGGAAAAAAGATAAATATAAATACCTGATGTCCCCGTATATTCTGATAGTCCTTTATTATTCTTCCTAAAAAAATATATAGTATATTATATACTTATATATTATATTATATGTTATATGATAATATACAAAAGGATATGATATATTATTTTTTACCATTTATCACTCCAGTTTTACATTTTCAGTTGTATCATTTATGAATATCGTTGTTATTAATAATTGTTCTGTTCATTTATATTTCTATATTTTTAATTTACTCTGATACTTTTTGTATAACATTCTATGTATATTCTTTAGTCTTATCATATTTTACATTTTTTTTTTCTTGTTTCATTTAGTCCTGAAGAAGCTCTGCAAAATGGGCGAAATGTTAGTTACTAATAAGTAATTTTTCCAGCTACATTGTAAAATATTTTACAACTAATTACATACGTTTACTATCATCCAATTAAATAAATTACCCAGCCTCCATACGATACGGTCTTTGGTTTTTATTCATTGCTAAAGTAGTTAATTCAAATCTATACAATATTCGAATTATCTTAGAAAATATAATTCTATAAATTAATTGAAATTTTAATTTTAAAAAATTGTATCGATTAGGAATCTTTTTAAATCTATTAATATAATTAAACACTTTTCACGTGAGACGTGTCACATGAATCTAATTCGTAAAATTATGTTGTTAGTTTAATCAACGAAGAATCATGGAAAGGATTAATCAATGAATCTGAATTTTTGGTTTGCCAAATCCTTAGCAGTTAATTTCCTAACCAAACTAAGCATTTATTGAATATTTACATTGTATATGAAACTAAAGCTAACAATATGGGTATATCCTATTTTACATTTGGACAAACGACTAACCTGGAATCCTCACACAAGACTGAAAAGACAGGAAACTGCACGTCGATTTCGACTATTACAGCACTTACTAGACAAACGGTCTAAACTTCCAACACATTACAAAAGACTGATCTATATGACTGTAATAAGGCCAATCTGGACATATGGAGTTGAGCTTTGGGGCTCCACAAAACCTTCGAATTCCTCTCGTATTCAATCCTTCATGCTCCCTACTTTGTCATAAATAAAGTCATCCATCAGGGCCTCAATGTTACCATATCTTATAATAATACCAATATCTCAAACCCTTCCAAACCCACTTGTTTCTAACATGGCTTCACCTTCATTACCTGATAATCCTCTTAGACGTGTGAAAAGAAGATGGCCTTGAGAAATATTATTTGAGTTCAATGGGTAGATTTTCCACATGTCTGTATCATGCTATTGACATAAAAATTACTAGATGTATATATTATAATGTAGTCGTAAATTACAATAAATAAGTTAATAAAAAAAAATTAAGCTGCTGGTTGAATGAGAGTTTATTGTTTAACGTCACGAATGAGTATTTTACGCAATTGGCGAAAGGGTTGTCCTGTTTTAATTCGCATTAGTAAGTCAATTCCTGAACGCTGGCTCTCGAACAAGAATGCCTGTTTTGCTAATTCGTTGCATGCACAATTTACTATCGCGACAGTGATAGTAACAGAATGCCATTTAGGGAGAGTTACTTAAAAAGGACTTTGATAAGTTTGATAAAGTAATTGACCCCCCCCCCTCGATACAAAGCGGCTGCCGAGAGCGAACCGGGACGACAGATAAGACGCCGGAGAGAGAACCGGTCATTTGTTGGCGACCCCTCATAGTTCGAATTCTTTCTTTGTAGTCTCATGCCCTGTGTCTTCGAGAGGATATCTTGCAAAAAGTCTGCCTCTCTCTCATGCTATATCTCTTCTCTTCGCAGGAATCTCTCTTCTTGGATCGTATAACTTCTATTAACGGACAATCACTCTTTAATACGGACGATTTCACCAGAAGATTAATTTTATTTTTTTCTGCTTCTTAAAAAAAATTTTGATTAAGAACATTGATTCTCCTGTGTATGTATATATAATGATAGTTAATTGCCTAAACAGATCCTTGGACCTTGGACCATTATTAGTAATAAGAGATAAATCATTTTTTTTTTTTTTATTAAATTATGAAGAAGATGTTCAAAAGGAAACAAAAAATAGATAACAACTTTGCAGACGTTTCGCCCCACTTTGTAGAGCTAAAAGAATATTAATACAACTAAAAATATTTTGACATAATAGGATAATAAGATACAAAATGGTAAATTAAGTTAGTGTTAAAATTATGTAAATATAAAAGAAAATTAAATTAAACAGAAATGAACAAATAGAAGAAATAAAAATAGTTATAACATAAAATAGACAATGACAAGAATATATTTAAAAAAATCTAATTATCCTACTATGTCAAAATATTTTTAGTTGGCTTTTTTTCTTTTTAGTCCAGATGAATCTCGACAAAGAAGGACGAAACGTAGGGCAATAAATAGATGCTAACTATTTTTTGTTTTGTTGTTTTCTTTTGACCGCACCCTAGACAGTCTTATGCATAATTTCAAATAATACCGCTCATTATGTATATATGTAATATGGTTTTTATTATATATTATTTATACAGAATAAATTCACTAGCTTCTAATTTTTTATTTATGAAAACTTGTTTTTAACTCGGGATCTATGAAACGTAGGCATCTCGATTAGGGCTTATATTTTAGAAAATTTACTCTCCTTTAAATGATTTTCTCTTAGGTTTTCTAGTGTTGTTCATAGTTTTAAAGATATAGAGCTGCGAATGAAATTTTTTTTTTTAACTTTTAGAAATACAATCCAAAATCCTTCATAAAATCCTCAATGCTCCTTATTTTGTCATAAATAAAATCATTTACTATAATTTAAAATTATATATTTGACTTAGATCCGCTACCTAGGACTACATCTGAACAAACGACTAACTTGGAATCCTCACATAAGACTGAAACGACAGAAAACTACTCGTCGATTCCGACTATAAGTAAGTTCTGTAACTTGACGAACGGTCTAAACTTCCAATCCATTACAAAAGACTGATGTACATGACTGTATAAAGGCCAATATAGGCAAACGGAGTTGAGCTTTGTGGCTCCACTAAACCTTCGAATTTCTCTTGTATCCAATCCTTACAATCCAAGATCCTTCATAAAATCCTCAATGTTCGTTACTTTGTCATAAATAAAATCATACATAAAGACTTTAATGTTCCTTATGTAACCGATCTAGCCCGAACCCGATACTATTCCTTCCATGATAAACTCCCTAACCACCCAAACCCACTAGTTTCTAACCTTGCTTCCTCTTCCATTCCTGGCAATCCTCCGAGGCGCCTGAAAAGAAGATGGCCTCGTGACCTTATATTGTAAACTGTTTTTAGAGTTCTACAACTGGATAGTTTCTCTACATCCTGTATCATATCATTATGTCATTATGAGCAAATTTACTAGTTCTATTTTTTATACAGTTGTAAATATCAATAAATAAATAAAAAAAAAAGCTTTTAGAAACAGCCGCCATTTTTTGTTTCCTCTACCTATACATGGCAGAATCATTGATTTTGATTTGTAATTATACATAGTTTTTATTAAAGTAATCAAATATTCGAGTGAAATAACTGTTTTTTTCGCCTCTTGGGCTCTTATACTGTAACTCTAGTAACGGTGTGAGGTGTACTACTAAATAAATAAAAATTGTTGACATTCGAGAAACACATCCTCTAAAATAAATCCTGCTTATAATTATACCTGCATCCGCTACCTGAAGTTCTACAGGTAAATCAAAATTATTACGTTCCACTTCCTCTTGGAAGAACCTCCTCTTGAGGATGTCATCGGCTATCTCGGATTCACTCCATCTTCCTAATGCCGGGTTCTCGAGCGTACCCCCGAACCCCGAACTATATCACGAAGGGCAGAGGGGGCCGGAAGATAAATGCCCGTGGCCGCAAAGGTCTGTTATTATTGCTAATGATGATTAGGGCCCCAACATTGATGAAGAAAGGGCCAGGCTGTCCCTGATATGTCTGTCTGTCTGCTCCCAGTTCCAGATTAATATCAATTAATCTTAACCTTAAACGGCTCTTTTGAACAGTACGCTTGAGGGGAAAAAAATGTTTTACGCTCTTGATATTCAACGGAACTGAACCCGTTGTCAGTTACGATCTAACGGTGCCTCTTGCCATAACAAAACCAGAACCCCACCTTGTTTAACATTATAAAAAAAAAATAATAATTCCGCCACAAAGGTGTTATTTCTCTTTCTTTGTAAAAAAAAAAAGGGATAAAAAATTGTTTCATTGATGCTAAGAAAGCTACAAAACCAACTTGCGCGGGAAAGATAAAGTTGAGATTTCAAAAGGAATTTTTATAACTCCGACTCATTTCCTACTTTTAATACATACCCTCACCTCTATATCTCTATAAAACCAAATATGCACCAATTTATGCAATAGCCCAAAAGAAGAAAAAACTCAGTTATTTCACCCTAATTATTAATCCAAAAATTAATTATTAAATATAATAATTATTCAAAATTGATGATTCTGCTAGTATAATAGTTAGGGGGAATAAAAAACGGCAGTTCAAAAATTTTTAAATAAAATTATTTATCCATTCGGAGTTCCATGTTGTTAAAACTACCTACAGCACTAAAAACACTATTAGAAAATAATTAAAAGTAGACTAAATTGACTAAAATATGAGCCCTAACAAAGCTCTTTACTCTTAATTTAAAAGAATTTTGATCTCAACTTTTATTCTTTAAAATTTGTCCAACGTTTCGGGCCTCATGCCATTCTCAAGGATACCACCTTCAATATCGATGTCATTTATTTTTTAAATCTTAAAATTGCAGGCTAATTGCCCTTGTCACATATAACTTTTTCTAAAAAATTCATATCTTGGATTTAAAACTTTTTTACAAAACACTTTCCTTCCTTCACTTACATTTACAACTCAAAAAAAAAAACAAAAAAAAAAGTTTTAAAGTTGTAAATGAAGGAAGGAAAGTGTTTTGTAAAAAAAATTTAAATCTAAAATATAAATTTTTTAGAAAAAGTTATGAGGTGTAGATAGTTGACCGTAGATTAATGATTGGAGAAGTTTGTCGGGGGGTGCGGTCAGCAATGAAAAACATAAATAAACAAAACCATATTTATTTATTTATGTTGTTCTTTGCTGACCGCACCCCCCGAGAAACTTCTCCAATCATTAGAAAAAGTTATATATGACAAGGGCAATTAGCCTGCAATTTTAAGATTTAAAAAAGAAATGACATCAATATTGAAGGTGGTATCCTTGAGAATGGCCTGAGGGCCGAAACGTTGGACAAACTTTAAAGAATAAAAGTTGAGAGGAAAAAAGGATCAAAATTGCTTTAAATTTAGAATGAACTAAACCACTCTCAAATAAGAATATATAAAATAATTAATCTAAAAGAGCTCTTTACTTTCAATAGATCCCGAAATAAAGTTTTTTAAAAGCAACATTTAATATAAAATGTACTGAAAAATCAGTAGTTAGTGAATTTTTTGTGTAAAGTCTATATCTCAGGAACCAGGAGACGTGTAGCTTTCTATTAACACTCAAATTAAAGCTTGTTTAATATGTTATATATTAGTTTATAATGCGTATTTTCGTAAGAGATATTGAAAACCTATTATTTACAGTTTAAATATTCTTATAATCCTTCCTAAGCCCCCACATTCTTATAATCCTTCCTAAGCCCCCACATTCTTATAATCCTTCCTAACCCCCCACACTCTTATAATCCTTCCTAACCCCCCACATTCTTATAATCCTTCCTAACCCCCCACATTCTTATAATCCTTCCTAACCCCCCACATTCTTATAATCCCACCCCACTAAGACCCCCGGGGAGCGAGGTCCTTCCTATATCACTTTTGAAATATTTGCTTAAAACGATAATAGGAGAGACTCAAGATAGTTTAATCTAGCAATATTTAAAAAGCGCTTTGAATTTTAAATCGCCATGATGCATTTTCTTTAATACTACTTAGTTACCTATATCATTTGTTATCTTCTAATGTTTCACCTTATTATGTAATTCTATTTAACCGTTATGGTTGTTATCTTGGTTACGTTCTTAGAAGATTAAAATTTGTACTTATTTGTGTTATTCACTGACCGTGCCTAAGTCATCTTCTCCTAATAAATGTTTCTCTAAATATAAATATAAATGTGATAATCGATGATAATCGATGGAATGTAAGATTTGTCATTAATATGATAAATTGCAGAGGTTCGTTGTTAAGGTTTAAAGCACACGTTTCGCAATTTTTCACAATGAATAAGAGTTAAGAAAAAATAATTAGAAATTTTTCGAATTTCCTTTTCGTGGTTTTGTAGCGATTTCAAATTGAGTTAGAGGAATGAAAATCTTTCACTATGCTTCTTACCTCCCGGGTCTGAGTTCTTGGCTGACCCCCACCCCTAATCATCCTCTCCAATAGATTACCAAAGGTCAACTACCATGGTACTGGATGTGTTATTGTTTCGGAAGTTCCAACTATAATTCTTTGTAAAGTATTAATGTATGGGCTCGCATTGACGTTTTATTTAATGTCACACCAAAAGAAAAAAAATTGAGTAGTATCAGATCTGTGGAAGGTAAACACTTATCTAGTGCCGGTCGACCATTGCTGCTGTGGAAGAAAGAGGCCAGGTCTGTCCTAATGCTCAATGTAATCACTAGGGATAGGATTTTTATGTTTTCACATATTTTTACCTGACCATGATATCTTCGATTCCTTACTAACTAAAGATGTTTCAAGACATTTCTGGCCAAAAGAAGTCATTTTTATTTCACATATTTTTAAATATTAGGCCTTTTTTTACATATTTTAACATATTTTTAGGTATTTTGTCCTGAATCACGTATTTCCTTAAATTATTTGTTCAATTGTAAATACATTTTTCGCAGCAACTACATAGAATTCAGGAGAATGCAAGAAACTTAAAGGTGAAATTTATCATTTATCATAAACAGTGCGTAAAAATTTTATATCTTTATCTTCGAACACAAATTAAAAGCAGTGGCGATAATAAATTTTCACACAGAATTACATGGAGAATTTCTCAGAATCAATTAAAAAGAGCAAGGGTCTTATTCCTGTAGCATTTTTCTAGAATTTGTTTGTTTACTCCTCAATCCATTTCTCTGTTTCCTCCCTTCCCATGGTCCTTTCTCATCTTAGTCTGGTTTTACTCCCCTAGTTTAATTATAATTACTAATGTCTTGTTATTGTACAACTATGCTTTCTCTAAGTACATTTTTTTGTACATATTTTAACATAATTTCTTTAAAATATTATTCATATAATATATAATAAATACATATTCATGTAACTTTTTTTAAGTTATAAAATTACTAATTAATTAGTAATTTATATTGTTGAATAATACATAATTTATAGATACATATTATTTACATATTTTTTTAAATTAATTTTTGACAATTTATTAGCACATATTTCGGATTTTTTAGCACACTTTAATATTAATGTTAATGTTTACATTCAACTAATAAAGTAGTTGGAGGATATATTAATTTATTTATTATAACTTAATTAATTCATAACAATGAAAATCATTAGACGTGAAATATAGGATTTTTTTCTTATTTTGGAATCCTGTAATTCGTATTTTCAGTTAGGACACTTAACTCTGAAACGTCCTTTATATATATGTATATAATTTTTTTTTATCCATGTTAAGTAGTTAAATTAAATATCTTTAAACCATGACGTGGTTTTCGGTAAAAGAAAAAAATACAGACTGTCACAAATTAATCAAATTAATTGAAACTGTGAATAATCTGTTTAAAAGAACTTTTTTTACAAGGCTGAATGCACCCGGCATCCAAGGTGTAGGGACAAGACCACACTGCCCTCACCCCATTGTGCCACCTGAACCAGGTGTACGACCTCATTGTGGGTTCGGCAAATGTGTTTATTATCGGGTCTATTGTGTTCTAGGGGTGCCTTCTTTCAAAACGGTCCAGGTATCTGGGGCCCAGATGTCGAAGGAGTGGCAGTTTGGGAAACGTCATCTGGAAATATTCTGACATGGAATGCTGACTTGAGTGGCGGTTCAGAAAATTATTTCAGGCCTCCTCAAAGATACGTTCCCACCTCCCCTACTATCAAACTAACTGTTACTTTATTTTGTATTTTGTCCACTATACAGAGGTTTCCGATAAGATGGAGTAGATATAAAAATAACACAAAAATCATGTAATAGTTGAGCAATAGTAACAAAAATCAATTTGTTAAAGGGGAATTTGTTGATCAAATGAAATAGGGGTTGTGAAATGGAAGGGAAAGAAAAAGAAAAGGAATAAATCGAAAAACTTTTAGTTAGTTTGTAGACTGGTATTAATTGTAAAAGAAAAGTAAAAGAAAACTATGGAAGAAAAAAAAAATGTTATCTATCTATTATATTATATCATTTAAAAATATGTAACTAATATTTGTCCTGTCACGGATTGATCAGTATGCTGTGTAATGTACCAACCCGATTTATTTAGGCAGCATGGATGAATAAAGTATTTTTCTCTCCTCTCTATGCACATATCAGATTTGAATAATTCACAAAAGCAATCAAAATAAAGGTTCATTGATTCAGCAAAGGGAATTCATGAAGTTACATCTTCTACTGGACGAGTTTTATTTACAATTAGATTTTGTTTATGAAAATGAACTCTTCCTTGTTTTAATTATATTATTATTAAATACTTAATCAATATATGACAATTTCTTTTTTAAACAATTACCTGATTAAAATTACATTTTGTTTTCTCCTTATAACATTTGTTTTTAATATTAAATTGTTAATATTAAATATTAAATTAAATTAAATTAAAACATAATTTTAAATTGTTTTTAATTATTAAAATATTGATCTAATTAGGAATTCGCGAATTGTTGGAGCAGTGTAAGAAATTGATAAAATGTATAATTATACTAGGGGTTCTCATGATGTGTTAAATGTCAAATGTTTTACCATATTAAATGTTAAATGCATAAGAGCTCCAAGCGGATTTTCTGATCAACTTATTTTATAACCATTCCTTCCAAAACTGAATCAATGTTATAGTTTACTTTTAAGTTTTGATTAATGTAATTTATTACTACTTGCATAAATTGGGTGAAAAGTGTAAGTTGCGTGGTGTTTGGCTACTCAACGTCTTGTTGATCTTCTAACTTGTGAAGAAGATAATCAAGATGATTTAATTATCAACTGTCATTATTATTAATGGCATCCATTGCTTTATTAGTTTTAAAAATACGGTGAAAAGCTCAACTGGTCTTTTGCGTGACGTCATTCTCCATTTAACACACCTAGTAACATACTCTGAACCACGTTATATCTTATATCGTTTTAACATGATAAAAGTAGGAAATATTTATCCATTTAACACGTTTTAACGTATTAAACTAAAGATCATGAATACCCCTACTGTTGAAGTAAAATAACAAGATTTGAAAGTATGTAAAACGAATTGAACGAATTTAAAAAAATACAATATGAAAATGGAGTTATTTATTTAATTTGAAGGTTGGAGAAATTGTGTTGTTTGATTAAGACACAAAGAGCAAAAATATTTATCCGCTGGCAGTTCTAAAACATGGCCAACTGAATACAAACGTGTGAAACCAAAAACAAAATTAAATTGATGAAAGACCATCAAATTCTTGAATAATCAAAAATAAAAATTAAAGTATTTTTATTCCAAACTCCTTAACCATCCTAACTCATTAATTCTTAATCTTTCATCCTTAACAATCCCTGATAATCCTCCGTGGCGTCTGAAAATAAGATAGCCACGGGACCTTCTAATTTAAATTAATGTTTGTAATGGGTGGTTCCTTCCCAAGATTTTCAAGTGTATATGAAACATACTACATATTTACCTATTGTATTATTTTGTACAGTTGTAAATTACATTAAATAAATAATTAAAAAAAAATTGATGAAAGGATTCTACAAGCTTGTGCATGAGCGAATTTGCCCAATTTTGGGAAACATGTAGAGGCCCAGTAATTATGGGAAGAACAGAACTATGAGGATTAAAAATAGTAGAGTTTCCGTGAGTTATAATTGGGATAAGATACACTAGCCTGGAGATATGCTGGACATATTCCAGAGGTTGCTAACTTTCCATAGTGCTGCTACAAGCGATCACTCACTGATATGATGAGCTGCTATTGTAGCTCCATTCCACATCTCTATCAGATTCAGTTCCAAGCAGTCCTCTTTGAATAATTTATCGAGAGTGAAATATCTGCAAGGCGGGCGACGTTTCAATTTCGCACTCGAGGCAGCGTAGATGATTTGTGGACGGGCGGGCTGTGGATACATTGCCGTGTACTCCCTTCGCCTTTTCAGGACAAATAGTCTTGTAGTTCTCTTCGGATTGACCTAATAAAACATATCAGGGGCGAATTTTCGGCCCTTGGAGCCCGTCGGAGTACAAAACACTCCAGGTTCAATCCTCATCCATCAATTTAAAAAATTGATGCTGGATTTTGTCCGAGAGAAAGAAAAAAATATTACACCCTAATTTTGAATTATTTAAATAAAAACTATATAGAGTTGAGGATCGAAATTTATGATTCTTGCAACTATTGTTGAGGACGGAGGAATAAAAAATGGCGGCAGTGGGGGTTTAAAAATAAACTTAACAAGACTGCCGGCCAATATTAAATAAAATCTAATTGTTACCAAAAAAGTTTCAAATAGCTGCATCAAAACGAAAACAAAGGATGCATCTCTAGGTTATGGAAAAATTAACAAAATAATTTCTTTTTTTCAATAATTTATTTATTGTTATTTACAACTGTATTCATATATACACATCAAGTAAATTTGCTGTAAGTGATATTATGACATGATACAAACGTTTGGAGAATCTGCCCATTGATAGAACTCCAAAAACATTTCTAAAGCAGAAGAACTCGAGGCCTTCTTATTTTCAGACGTCTAGGAGGATTATTAGGTAGTGAAGGAGAAGCCAGGTTAGAAACGAGTTGGTTTGGGTGATTGGGAAGTTTATTATGGAAGGATTGGTATCTGATTCTGACCAAATCGGCAACATAGGGGACATTGAGGTCCCGATGGATGATTTGATTTGTGACAAAGTAAGGAGCATTAAGGATTTTGGACTGTGAGGATTGGATTCGAGAGGAATTAGATGGTTTAGTTATAGCTCATAGATAACCCCATAGCTCAACTCCGTATGTCCAGATAGGCCTTATAATAGTCACGTAGATCAGCCTTTTGTAATGGATTGGAAGTTTGGACCGTTTGTCTAGTAAATGTTGCAATAGTCGGAATCGACGAGCAGTTTCCTGTCTTTTCAGTCTTGGATGAGGATTCCTTGTCAGTCATTTGTCCAGATTTAGTCCTAAGTAACGGATCTGTTCAACAGGAATAAGTGGGGTATTATTAAAAGATACTGTGGGGCAAGACGAAGGTTTACGACGAAGTGTAAATGTGACTTGGTGGGATTTATTAAAATAAATTAAAAAAAAAAAAGAAAAAAAAACAGAACTTAAAATAAAACATTCCTTACAGGTATTATTTAAAAGTAAATTTTAGTGCTAAAAAATAAATAATAAACATCCTTAAATTAACAAAAAAAAAAGAGTTTATGTGATTGAGTCTTGAACTCAGAAATCCTGTTGAATTCAGCGTCTTCACTGAACAATTACTATAGTAAAGTGTGCCACTGTGTCCCTGCAATTAACACTTACTAAAGTCTCTGGAACGTACATAAAACTTAGACTCTAACGGTAGGGACTTGATCACTATAACTATATACCAGGACTTGGTCTCGACAACTGACTAGGATTAAGCCGCAATACTCGCATTGCATGCGGGCTTAATTCCTATGATGTATTCAATAAAACAATTTAAAATAAATTCATACGTAAATATATACGAGTATATATGATAAATAAATATATATTGTTTCTTTAGTACAGTGGTCACAACAGTCTGGTTGTCCTATTGAAACACTTACACTATGCTCAGATTAAGCTATGTTCTACATATAGTTAATTTGTGGCTTTAAATACCTCGTTGCTAGAGGATAAAAAAAAAAAATAGAAATAGACAATTTGAATATTCTTGCAAATGGATGAGACAATAAAGATAAAATACGTGAAAGAGAGAGAGAGAGAAAAAAAAGGAAAATTTGAATATGGACTATAATATGTTGATAATATACAGAATAAACTAAAACAATATTAAATCTAAAAATAAGTAATATAAAATATTTAAATAGGGGAAAATATAAAAGATAAGAAAATGATAAATGATAAAATACTTGAAAATGGTAAAAACAATTTATTTTATAGATAAAAATATATTGTAACAACAGAAGAATACATTAATAAGAAAATAAATAAAAATTAAAAGATACTGATTGGATATATAGTAATAAAAAATAAAACTAACCTAAAGAGGTGTGGATAACAAGAAAATTACTTTATTACAATTATACATAGGAAGATGGTCAGGGTTGCGGTCAACAGTGAAACAAAAATAGTTTACAACTATTTATTTTCCGACGTTTGGCCCCACTTTGCAAGGCTTCATCAGGGCTAAAAAGATACAAAATGATACAATGATAAGAATAAAAATAAGTAACAATGGCAAGAGTAAACATTTTTTATATAAAAATACGTAAAATATATTTTTATTCTTATCATTGTATCTTATCTTTGTATTTTTATTCTTATCATTGTATCTTATCTTTGTATTTTTATTCTTCTCATTGTATCTTATCTTTGTATTTTTATTCTTATCATTGTATCATTTTGTATCTTTTTATCCCTGATGAAGCCCTACAAAGTGGGGCGAAACGTCGGAAAATAAATCGTTGTAAACTATTTAGTTTCTCCTTTCACCGCAACCCTAACCATCTTCCTGTACAACACTTTATACGGTCAACTATATATACATATATTACAATTATAGGTTTAAGTGGTGACAACAAGTTACTATTGGTTTTAATTAATATAGGTACGAGTATCATTACTATTACAATGTTGGTCACAGGAACAGAAAGAGTTAGGTAGGTGAATTGATGAAGATGATAAAAATTTGGATAGGATTGAGAATAGGTAGATAATCTGATAGGTTAAAGAAATAAAAAGATACACTGCATGAACTTAGAAAGTTAAACAGACACTGTTATCTATAATCCAAAGAGGTTGCTGTAGGTAGGTTACATCTGCTAACAATAACTTTCTTTTACATTTTTAGAATACTGTAACATATTTACAGAGATTTAATGGTGCATGATTCAAGGGGATAAGGACTAAAATGAAGGGAATTTATAAAATTGAGGTAATGGATCAAAAGTTGTCAAAATATAAAAAAAATAAAATTTTTCTTCAGAGCTCTATATCTTTAAAATTTCCTACAACAAAAAAACCCTAATAAAATTTCATTTAAAATAGAGTAAATTTGCTTAAATATAAGTCTTAAAAAAGCACCTTTAAGTAATATTTTCCGTAATTTGGAAAAAATCATATTTTTTCAAAAATTTATCTTGAGAACTATTGAACGTAAATAGTTCTGTTATTACTATAATTAAAGATTACATCCTCCCAGAATATATAATAAATAAATGTATTTTCTGAGAAAGTAATTATTAGAAGGATGAGAGCCAATTATTTTTATTAATTGGCCTCATAATTATAGTTAATTGCTCACAATGTGCGGATGCCGTTCTCATTCCATTAAATTGTTACTTATATTATTATTATATTGTTCAATCCGGTTCCCATGAGTGCTGTTAGAATATATGTTCGTGAAGTTGGATGTTAAACGTTTTTACTCATCTTATGGTATTCTATGGATTTATGTATTGAGTGTTCCACTGTTGTTTTGATTTTCGCGGGGTCGTTTGATCTTCTAACCTCCAGTTTTTCTCTAACGTATCTAACTCTAGAATTTCAAATGTATTATTTCCCATATTTTATGAAGTTTTCTTAGAGAAATTTCCATTCTTAAAACGTTATATCGCTAAAATTTTAATTCGACCATTCTTTAGGTGCAAAAAAAATATTTAAAAATTCCCATAAAAAGAAATTTGGCGAACCAACTACCATACCATATACACTTGAAAATCTTGGGAAGGAACCACCCATCAGTGGTACTTTAAAAATTAATTTAAATTAGAAGGTCCCGTGGCCATCTTCTTTTCAGACGCCTCGGAGGATTATCAGGGATTGTTAAGGATGAAAGATTAAGAATTAATGGGTTAGGATGGTTAAGGAGTTTGGAATGAAAAGACGCATATCTGTTTTGGGCCAATTCTGCAACGAATGGGATGCTAAGGTCTTTGTGAATGAGTTTATTTGTGACGTAATAAGGAGCATCAAGGATTTTACGTAGGATTTTGGATTGTAAGGATTGGATGCGGGAGGAATTTTATGGTTTGGTGGAGCCCCAGAGCTATTTCATATGTCCAAATTGGTCTGACTATCGTAGTGTATATTAATTTTTTGTAGTGAATGGGAAGTTTAGAGCGTTTGTCGAGCAAGTGTTGTAGCAATCGGAATCTACGAGCAGTTTCTTGGCGTTTCAGTCTTGTGTGTGGATTCCAAGTAATATGGAGTCATCTTTAAAATAATACTAATTTCAAAGTCCTATCTTGATTAGTACGTAAGTTATGTAGCTATGTATGGTTAAGTATTAAAAAATCCGTTTGACTTTAAACTTAAAAAAAAAAAAAAATGAAGATATTACTCAAGAGACATCATGTTTCGAGTATCGTTTTGTTGCATACATGTATTTTGAGAATACTTTCGAAACAACTTTATGTTGAATGAAATTAATGTCCGTAATGAAAAGTTTCCGTAATAGAGGAGTTCAAATGCATTAAATTTTATCTTGTTGCCCACGACCTTAGTATAGTTGTTAAAATCCGTTAAAGGAGTCCCGTTATGGAGGAGTTTCCGTTGTGAGAAGTTTCACTATACAAACAAACGTCAGATCAATGAGTATTAAAAGCCGGAAGACATCAAATTATAGAGAGCATGGGAGTCCCTGGCTTAGTATTACATAGTGTTGACAAGTTAACATGTTGCTATAACTTCAACTTTATATTTTGGTCGAAACTGCACGCCGATTTCGACTATTACAGCACTTACTAGACAAACGGTCTAAACTTCCAACACATTACAAAAGACTGATCTACATGACTGTAATAAGGCTTCGTAAAATCTAGAAAGAAGAGTAGGTCTTTAGAAGTATGAAACACATTTTTTTCCTATATACTTATTCCATTAAAATACATGAAAAATGACAACGAGATCTTCATACTTTTCTTGTTAGTATCTGCTTTCTCTCGTAAAGAGAAAACATTACACATTAAAACATGTTACTCCCTTACGAGTCCATACATTTCCCATTTATGTCTTATAATCGTACTTTTTTATGAGCACGGACTTAATTCCTCGAGTATTTTATCGTAAGTTAAGTATCGACCTTGTGTAGTTAAGATTCCTTGAAGGCATTTAGTTATCTTAAATTATTATTCATATATTTTCATCTTACTAACTATTCGTAACAATTATATTTATTACCTTAGCGATTGTGGACCACTAACTTTTTTTTTTGCGTAATATTAAAGGGTGTTTTTTTAAGCCCGATAGAACTTGAAATTGTAAAAAATAACACAAAAAATTAAATTGTAATCAAAATTTTTTTTTTATTCGAAA
>NW_027108814.1:98246-116098 GCF_000696795.3 Halyomorpha halys | reverse complement strand
TATTGATCTTTCGAATAAAAAAAAAATTTTGATTACAATTTAATTTTTTGTGTTATTTTTTACAATTTCAAGTTCTATCGGGCTTAAAAAAAGACCCTATACATTCTGTTTTATATTTATAGACAATGGATAGTACAATGGACAATACCTCTAGGAATCATATTGCTCATTCACTTCATATATAACTTAAATGATAAGAAATAAATAAAAAAACAAAACAATTCAATATTTACATTTAGTCTCGGGAACTCCAAAGCAAGCTTTTCCCCCCACTTATGGATGCAAGAGCAGAACTCCGGAAGATCCCGGCGCTTCTCACAACCGCGTCACAAGTATTAAAAGCCAATGGAGGATGAGTGACGGCGCTAGACGCTCAGTACTAGTGGGTACAAGGATAAGGAGTATGGAGTAAATACCGTAACGTAAATTTTGTCAAAGTACAAAATATGGAATAATAATATTTCCTAATTTGAATTTTTCTTTACCTCAGCATTTAAAAAAAAAAGTTGTATTAGAATAATTTATGATACTAATTTTGGCAATTAATTAAGGATAGTGATATAAAAAAATGATATTATTTTTTATAAAGTATAAATATTTCAGACGTTCTGTATATCGTCAGGTGTTAATTTTTTACATTTGTTCTTTTTTGAATTGTTTTATTTTCAATTAAATTTTGAAATGGTTGTTTACTGGTAATATTTTGTGAAATTCCTAATAGAAAAATATGTCATTTATTTGAAAAATCTTTAACACTGTAAATTGTTACTTATCGTATTGTTGTCATAACGACTATAAAATAAAAAATTAAAAGAAGATTTTTAATTCCTTAGATAGACAAAAGAAAAAAAATGACGAATAACGTTGTACAAGTAGAAAATATAGTATAGTATTATATTTTAATTTTGTAGTTTTATTTTTAGTTTCTTAAGTATAAGTTTTCTTCACCTCAGGTTTTTAAAATATTAATATAATCAACTTCTTAGAAAAGAAATTCAGAATAGGTTTTAATTTTATTTTGTAAAGAACTAATTTGTTTTTTTTACTAAAAGGGTGATTTTCTACTTAGCAGTCCAAATAATTGTGCTTAATCTTCGTTCAAGTTCTTTTCTTTTAAGTGTAGTATGTGGATTCCGCGGTAACTAGGTGATTTTTAAAAAAATATCCTACCTAAATTTTGTCGTCGTTTGGACGCTGCATTTCGGAATGAGGTCGCCGAGGAGCGAGTAATAAAACCACTTTTATCGTGAATGAACACGCAATAAAAAGCTGACTTTCTCCGCCTACTGCCGAAGCTGCGTCAAAAAAACGGAACCGTCCCAGGCTTAAAACTTTTAAGAACTTCATGAAGCCGCATTCGTACGTATATAATGGATTTCCACATGACATATATCTGTAGTGTCATAACAATGAACAAGTATGACAGTCTTCGTTTTAACGGTGATAGTAAGCTTACAGATCATTCACAAACAATATTAACATAAATAAATTATAAGGAAAATATAAAGTTATAAATAGAGACCGGATCTATGGGGGAAAAAAATGAAAAACGTGCAGTGAAAAACCCAAAATGTGCAAAATCCTTCTTCAAAAACCCAAAATGTTAATAAACACTCAAGTCCTTCAAGGATCAACTTTATTGTTTAATTTATAATACAAATACGTAGAAAGCTAAACTAATCTTGTTAATAACTAATCAGTTATCAATTTTTTATCATTTATGATTTAATTCAATATTTTGTATAATTCTAAATTTGTTTGTATGCTATTCCTTTTCAATTGTATGTTACTCTAAATTTTTTTGTTATCTCTTTTGTTCTATAGCCCCGATGAAGACCTGAAACTCAGGTCGAAACGTCGGCATAAAATAAATAAATATGGTTTTGTTTATTTATGTTGTTCTTTGCTGACCGCACCCCTCGACAAACTTCTCCAATCATTAATCTACGGTCAACTATCTACACCTCATTAATCTTGTTATTAATTAAATGTTCTCTAAATTTAAGTAAACATACACAAAAAACTAAACTACACTGATTAAAAAGCTAAATTTTTGTCCATAATTGAACTATATATTCATAAAGAGTTATGACGAAGCTAATTGTATAAACTTATTTTATATACTTATAATGAAGGCTGTATTATGAATTTTTCAATTAAAACCATCTCAATTTTAATGTTCTATGTAGGAAGGAGTATTTAAAAATATTCTTCTAATGTTGTGTGCATGCTCTTATTGTGTATTAACATACGAAATGCCATTAACCAAAACTAGTGTGGTCATACCTTTGTAATAAAGTTTACATCATATTTACCAATTGTATTTTAGTTAATAAAGTTGTAAATTTCTATAAATAAACAATTTTGGGTATGTATCTGTATGTAATAAATCTATATTAAAAGTAACATGCATATAAACTGTGAAATATTTTTTTTTGTTTTACTGAAGAGAATTAAAAAATATAAGAAAAAAAAAACACAAAAAAGGAAATATAAAAGATAACAATAGTACTCACTGAATTAAAATAAATTAAAAATAATAATAATAAAGAAATATATAAATAAAAGAAAATATTTTATTAAGCTAGTCCGGCTAGTGGTAAATAAAAATATCAAATTAGTAGAAGAAAACTATTTATTATTAACCTACGTTTCGCTCCACTTTCCAGGACTTCGTTAGGGCTAAATGAAAAATATTTTTAAAATCAGCAGAACATTAAAATAAAAAAAAAAACATTTCAAAACAATTGGTTTGTTAATAAAATATTTAAAAGAAACAATAATAACTTAATGACTCTCTTCCTACAATCTACTTAATACGGTCAACTATCTTCTTACAAAAATAAAATATTGTGAATTCTAACAATAGCTTCTAGTTTCGCGGTATGTAAAACAATTACTTCGCATATTAATGTGTAATTACTTACGCGTATGTATTATAATTCATATCTGTGTAATATGATATATAACTAATGTATTTCAATCCGCCCTTTGTTCAAATATTATCTTTAGCCCCAGCACCCGGAACAATAACTCTCCCAGACAAATGTTCTCTGTTTACATAATCACTCTGGAGAAAGTGACCGTATTCCAGATATCGTTGCCTCGGGTCACACTCCAGCTTAAAAAAATCCTGACCGCCTATCGCGATCTAGGACTTAAGAAATACTTTAAACAATAATTAACTATCAATTTCATTTTATTTATTCATTTTTTAGTTAATAAGAATGTCATATAAAATATTTTAATATAAAAAAATGAACTTCATATTGACTCAATCATGTTTCATTTTTATGAATGAAATTGTTATAAATTTTTTTCTATTATAGATTTTAGGGACGTTTTTGACCAATATTATGAATATAATTTCTAACTTTACTATAAGTTGAACTGTAGAATGGAAAAAAGTTCTAATAATGATTTATGGTTTTATCATAGGTATAATAATTTCTTTGTATTCTCTGAATCAATATTTATTGTGATCGATTAATATGTAATATCATTCATACGATAACTAAGCGGTTTTTTTAATTTCAGCAACTTTTTCAATGTTTCTCGATTTAACTTATATTTTAAATTAAGTCTTCCATTCCCGTTTTAAATTAATATTTGAAAGGTGATAGACCGTTGCTAAATCCATTATTATTTTTAAAAAAATTTAGACTGTATAAATGTATATGTATTTATGTTTATTAAAATATGACTTTCTAGGAGAGTATGAAAAAGAAATTCTCAATTAAGAAATGATGGATAAGTTAGCAAATTATTAGATACTTTAGAAAACTTCCGAAATAAAGCTGATTTTCTTCAATAGTGGTAAATTTTAAATTTTAAAAATTATGTATTTGACGTAGATCCCCCTACCTAGGACATCTGAACAAATGACTAACTTTGAATCCTCACACAAGACTGAAACGACAGAAAACTGCTCGTCGATTCTGACTATTACAGAACTTACTTGACGAACGGTCTAAACTTCCAATCCATTACAAAAGACTGATGTACATAACTGTATAAAGGCCAATATAGGCAAACGGAGTTGAGCTTTGGGGCTCCACTAAACCTTAGAATTCCTCTCGTATCCAATCCTTACAATCCAAAATCCTTCATAAAATCCTCAATGCTCTTTAATTTGTCACAAATAAAATCATCCATAAATACCTCAATGTTCCTTATGTAACCGATCTAGCCCGAACCAGACATCATCCTTCCATTATAAACTATTTAACCATCCAAACTCACTAGTTTCTAACCTTGCTTCCTCTTCTATTTCTGACAATCCTCTGAGGCGCCTAGAAATAAAATAGCCTCGAGATCTTATAAAAATGTTATTAGAGTGCTACCAATGGGTAGTTTCTCTTATGTTATCGTACCATTATGGTCTTACATCAAATTTACTGGTTGTATTATTATGTTCAGTTGTAAATGTCAATAAATACAATATATATTTGATGGACTTAATGTGAAAAAATTTATCTACATAATTATTAATTTTAGCTATCTTAAATATATTTTTTTTATATATCTTTTCTATGTATTACATCCAAAGATGTGGTATTGAAAGTGCATTGTCGATGTTGGATTAATGAGTTTGCGAGTATACTCGTTCGAAATATGTTTTAGAAATATTCAACTGAACCCACTTCACGCCGGCGCCATTTTCCCTAAACCTGTAGTCTTTTTATTATTTTCGATATGACGAGAAAGGAAGAACATATTTAAAGTAAAAAAAAAGAGAGATAAAAAATAAGAACAAGCCAGTGATGAAGAAACATCGATAGCGAGACAGGTTTCATCGATAAAATCGAAAATCTGGGACTGGCCCCTCTCGAGGAGGCCATGTATTTGTATTTATTTATTAAATATGTATCGATACAGTTAAAGGGCAGCCGGTATTTACATAATGACCAATCAGATAAGAGTTACGGTTATCTGTTTCCTTATCGAATTGCTCCGCTAGTGTTGAGAAAATGGACTCCTAACTCCTCTGTAATTATGGACGGCTCAAGAAATAAAAAATATAATAATACGATGTTAGTCCGGTCATTATAGCAATCATATTATATCTAAGGGTGGCTCTAGCGTCTGGGATAAATTGCTCCTTCACGTGGAGTCCTGCAAGGATTTGTTGACCCAACGTCCAATTTTGTACCAAGTATATCCTAAACAGCTCCCAATTTTCACTTAATTATCCATTAACAGGGTTATTAACTGATCCATTATAGTTTTATAGGCAATAATATCGTAAACTTGTATATAAAAGTTGTAGGAAGATGATATCAAGAAAAGTATCAAAACAGTAGAAGAAAACTATTATTTTATTGTTAACCAACGTTTAGCCCTATTACATTACAGGGCTTCGTCAAGGCTAAATGAGAAAAAAGTGAGGGCCGAAACATCGCAGAAAAATAAAATAAAATTGAAAGATATTTTAATAAAAAATATATAATAATACGATGTCATTATAGCAACCATATTATCTAAGGGTGCCAAGCTTCTTTGATAAATTACCCCTTCACAAGGAGTCCTGCAAGGATTTGTTGGTCCAATTTTGTTCTTAATACATTGTAAATAGCTTCCAATTTGGACTCCAAGATATTCTCAACAGCTTCCAATTTGGACTCCAAGATATCCTCAACAGCTTCCAATTTGTTCATAATTATCCATTAGGAGGGTTATTATCTTTTAAGAGATAATTAGGATGTTTAAGTGTCCGTTTAAATGAGTTTTAATGGCCGTATAAATGAAAGATTAGTTGTCCATGTTTGGGATGGTTAAGTACCTATTGATATTTTGCTACTTGGGTTTCTGATTGGTATTTCATTATTTCATGGTAATAGTTATTAACTCCTATTTATAAGATATCATGTTATAATATAACAATAGTATTTTATATATATGGATATTTTATGGGTGTGTAAGTATTCAGAAAATTGAGCATCATCATACTTATTCCTAATATTTATTTTGTCATGCATATATTATTATTATACTTTGATACACAGGTCTACACTTCTTTAGACATAGCTTCTACTAGATTAATACATTAGTTACTAAACTTAGAGGATGAACTGTTGTCTGTAGACATTTTGCAAGTAAAACTGGGGTTTTACGTATTGTTTCTAGTTTCTAACTTAGTAATGTTTACTTACAAAACTTTTTTTAATAGAATTTTTCATGGTCTGTCGGTATTTAAGTTATATATCAGACTGAGTTGAATCATGAAGCCCACACGACTGACGCTTACTTCTAAATCAAATATCGAGCGATAATAATCTTGGGCAATGTCTTTTTCGATTCGTAATAAGTATTATTGCCTCCAAGCGATCAATTTGAATTTCCATCATTAATTTTACTGAACAAGATCCGTGGATTCCTATCCTCTCTGACATATTATTTAAAGTAAATGACAGTAGTACCTATTCATCCCTCTTTCCTCAGTCTGCCGGTGTACCTCAGGGTAGGATTCTTGAACCTATCCTTTATACAGTTTTAACGGTTGACATCCCAACCCATCTTAACACTATGACGCATATCCATTATCAGTGAATAATGACACACCCATTGTATCAGAAACTCTACAATCCCGCTTTGTAGAAGTAAAATAAATTCCTACAAGTCACGTTTACTCTTCGTCTTAAACCCATAACTTCCTCCCCACAGTATCCTTTAATAATACCACACTTATTCCTGTCGAACAGATACCTAGGACTACATCTGACAATACCACTACCTTGGAAACCTCATAAGATAAAGAATAGACAAGAAACTGCTCGTCAATTCCGACTATTACGACACTTACTTGACAAACGGTTTAAACTTCCAATCCATTACAAAAGACTGATCTACATAACTATTATAAGGCCTATCTTGGCTTGCTGAGTTGAGCTTTGGGGCTCCACTAAACCATCGAATTCCTCTCATATCCAATCCTTACAATCCAAAGTATAACAAAATCCTTAATGCTCCTTACTTTGTCACAAATCAAGGCATGCATCAGGACCTCAATGTTCCATGAAAAACATCCTAACCATCCAAACCTAGTTAGAAACAAGTTCTAATCTGCCTTCTACTTCATTATCTGATAAAGAGAAGGCCTCAAGATCTTCTCTAGAAATATTATTGGAGTTCTATCAATGAGTAGATTTTGAACATGTTTGTATCATAGTATTCTATAACTAATATAAAATTAGTTGTATATATTTTAAACACAAATCTAAACATTATTAAATAAATTTTTAAAAAGTAAATAATTTTACTGACAGTTCTACTGACTGTGTAATATTTCCTTGTACGATATGATTTTTAATTAATTTAAATTCAAGTGAAGACAAGAAACTGCTCGTAGATTCTGACTATTCCAACATTTACTAGACAAACGGTCTAAATTGTCAATACATTACAAAAGACTGATCTACATGACTATTATAAGACCTATCTGGACATGCGGAGTTGAGCTTTGGGCCTCCACTAAACCATCAAATTCCTCCAGAATCCAATCCTTACAGTCCAAAATCCTTAATGCTCCTTACTTTGTCACAAATCAAGTCATCCATCAGAACCTCAATGTTCCATATGTTGCCGATTTGGCCAAAACCAGATACCGTTCCTTTCATAATAAACTTCTCAACCACCCAAATCCACTTGTATCTAATTTGACTTCTCCTTCATTACCTGATGATCCTCCTGGGTGTCAGAAAAGAAGATGGCCTCGAGATCTATAGAAATGTTATTGGAATTCTATCAATGAGTTGAATCTCTACATGTTTGTATCATCGTATAACCAACATAAAATTTATTTGTATATATTTTTAACACAGTTCTAAACATTATTAAATAAATTTAAAAAAAGTAAATAATTTTACTGACAATTCTACTGACTGTGTAATATTCCCTTATACGATATGATTTTTAATTAATTTAAATTCAAGTGATCTACTTGGCTTTCTTGTTTTATAATATGAAACAAGATGCAGGATGGATTGTTTCGATACTGACATTCAGATTGACCCTCAGTACTGAAGCGGTGGCCTCGTGTTCTTGTAGCGGTCCGTTGTGTGTTTTACAGTAGAGGCTTACTGGCCTGAGGGCACACCTCATCTTGATCCCGGGGCCAGGAGGTGGAGGTGCAGTTGTGTACTCTCTAGTCCTCTAGGCTCCTCTCCCAGCTGCCTCTACATATTTCCATTCTAAATCATCTCTTCTTATAATAACGCTACATTAACCGTATCTTGATGTATTCAAGTTTAAATACATTTCAACTGGAAAATTTTATGGTAACTAATCATAATTACGATTACTTTTGCTGTATGAATTTCAGATAAATGTTTTTTAATATACTCTTGAATTAAAATCATCATTTAGTCTTTATTTTTTTGTTATATTGTAACAGATTATATATCAGATTTGGAATTTTTTTTTCGTACTCTCCGCTTGAAATAGATATGAATGATAAACAAATATGTCTGTTGCTATGTCTGCTTCTTTTACCTATAGGTATTTTAAGGATTGTGGTGGGATTCACTGTATGTAAAGGATACAATGGTGAGCGGGGAGGGTCCGCTGGTGGTGTTAGAATTAGATCTAGGCGGCAGAACCCAAACCTCTTCCCAGGGTAAGAACAGATTATATATCAGATTTAGAATTTTTATATCTTTTGGTTATATTATAATTGTAACTATTATCTACAGGAGGGTAAAAAAAACAAAACAGGTTATATAAATAGATTTTCATAAAATGGGTCGTTAACTTTGGAAAATATAAAAGTAAATTCGTAAATTATATATGAAAGGAATATGGTCCGGGTGCGGTAAAAAAAAAAACTCAAATAGTAGAAATATACTATTTGAGTTTTTTTTTTTACCGCACCCGGACCATATTCCTTTCATCTTTACACACGGTCAATCAATAATCTTCCAGTATGTCACAAAACACACGGGGCCCTCATTTTTGTTTTGACTGCCGTCAAAATAGCCCTGAAGAAGCCCTGCAACGTGGGGCGAAACGTTGGCTCATTAAAATAGTATATTTCTACTATTTGAGTTTTTTTTTTTACCGCACCCGGACCATATTCCTTTCATCTTTACACACGGTCAATCAATAATCTTCCAGTAAATTATATATATTTTGTGGAACATGCATTTAATACAATAAATAATTTATAAAAGAAAGATGGTCTGGATGCGGTCAGAATAACTCAAATAGTAAAAAAAAAAATTTCTAAGCCAACGTTTCGCCCCATTTTTCAGGGCTTTATTTTTTAAATAAAAATGTCTTGTTAAAATAAATAATTTAATTTCTATCCATTTTAGTCTCAACACATTTTATTTTTCTTAAAAGTCCGACGTTTCGGCCAATCCGGCCATCCTCAGGGACAATCTTAATACAATTTTGGAACTAAATGATTTAAAAACTCAACTTCATGCAGGCTATTCTGCCCAGGTCAAAACAACAATTTTTAATTAGTCAATATTCACATTAAAACCAGAATTAAAATTCTTTTATCACAGTCACTGTTTGTTAAAACTTTATCACAACCTTGATAAAGTTTTAACAAACAGTGACTGTGAGACAAACTAAGGTTAATAAAATTTTGTACACAATCATGCTTATTTACAATATGTTTAAATATAGTTTAAAATTTAAAACTTAATTGTATTACAGTTAGTGTCAAATTGTGGTTTTTTGAAACTTCTAGAAACTAGAACTAATCGATTTTGTCACCAACTGTAGGCAAATTTGTAAATTTAAATTGTAATTTCATCATTAAGACAAAACAAAAAACTGGAAGATAGTTGACCGACGTAGGTTGTAGGAGGATGGTCTAGGTGGCGGTCAATAAAGGTATCAAAACAATAGAAGAAAACTATTAAAAAAAAAAAAAAAATTTCAAAACATTGTTATGTTTATAAACTATATAAAAAAAAGTAACAATAAAACGGAGTATACATGTTATCTAATAAACAAAACAATTGTATAGAAATGTTTTTTATTTTAATGTTTCTTACAATGTTTGTATCTTAGTTTTTATTTAGCCCTGAAGAAGCCCTGTACAGTGAGGCGAAACATTGGTTAACAATAAATAGTTTTCTTTTACTATATTGATACCTTTATTGACCACCAACAGGACTATCTTTCTACAATAAAAAAAAAATTAATTAAATGGTAATTTGGTGAAAATCCCCAAAACGTGCATTCGTGCCCGAATATTTATTAACATTAAGCCCGAAACGTTCTTTTCAAGAATTTCTATCGAGTTTTGGTAGATTTTGAATCTAGGAAACAAAATATGCAATTGTTCAAAAATCGGTCTCTAGTGTTTACCATCTTCTTGTTCTCCCGCCTGACATTCGCATACTTCGCTATATACTTCTGCCTTCTTTGCTGGTTGCGGACTTGATATGAGGGACTTAGACTCGGAGAGTGAAGTAGAGAAGAACGGCGTTGACGAAAATGGTGAGGTAGGGGAGGTTTGTTGGTCGGCAATTATAGCATACCTCGGCCAGCTTTGTGAAAAACACTCGACCAGTTCCGATGTCCTTCGCTCGGCTCCTGCGGATTTCCTTTGGTAACGCACTGGAGGAGAAATATCATGTTGAAGTCCTTTGCCGTTTTATGCCTGACAGTATTTGGATCCGTGACTTTGTTTTACGAATAACTAGATAGCAGCTGAGTTAAAAAAAAAATGTATTGTAAACTTCAATACTACACCGAAAAAGCTACATTTAATAACATTAATTTAAAATGATAAGACGTTTCAGAAAAATAAATTATTATTAATAAATTATTGGCCTTATTTCTTTTTTTTTAAATTTGTAAATTGATATATAATTATTTGAAATTCACTCTGTAATTTTAAAAATTGTTGATCAAGCATTATTTTTTAATTTAGCTCGAATATTGAAAAAAAAGTCATAAAGGGATAATTTCTTCCAGAAAAAATACAAATTAATAATATCCCCTGTTTTAATTGATTGTCCTCTTTCTTAGTAATTGTAATTACGTTTTATCCAACACGATTATGAACTAATCACATATTGAATAAAGCAAATGAAACATTACTGAAATAATTATTAAATATTTATATATATATTTTTTTATAATGATGTATGTTTTTAATTTAACTATGGAAACAAAAAACATTTAAAAAAATATTAAATGTACTGAATAGAGACATTCAAGTATTTTCATAAAATCTATATTAACAACACACCTTTGATTATATGACAGTTAGATCAATGTTTTAGCCATTACTAAAAAATATTAAGGAATGATAGTGTTTAATATATTATTTTACATTAAATTTAAATAGTTTTTTATTTGTTTTAAATTTATTTATTTTATTATTTATATTTTTTAATGTATTTATTTTATTTTTTCTCTTAAATTTCTTATTTGTAAATACGGTATGAATGAGCTCTATGATCCATAGTACCATTGTCTAAAAATATAGCAGAATGTAATATTACAAAATAATAAACAAATTATGAAAAATATTACATTATTTATAGCGACAAAATGCTATAGTGCTGTAAAATACTCATTTGTAAACTTTGTTTCTTTTAAGCTTGTGAATATTCTGTTTTCTAAAATATGGTACTAATACTACAAACGGACATTTTTGAGGCAAGACTAAAATTATTTCAGATTAAGGATTCATTGCTAGATCATAAAATAAAAAAAGTATTCTTTGCTCCTCAAATGTTCAGTTTTAATTTACTTTCAATTATCGATCTGCATCTATTATTTTTTATTGTTAAAAGTTTATTATGAAGTTGATGATGAATAAACATTTAGCCCAGAAGTATATTTGGTATTATGTAAATATGAGTAAAAGAAAGTTTAATCGAAGGAGCGCTGGGTACACAGAGCGGGTGTTCACCCCAAGTGGGCAGTGGGATTTAGTAGAGTCGAGTGTTTACAGAGCGCTCTGTTGTTCCAAGTGTTGTGCTCGGCCAAACATGCTGAGTAGTCCCCGGGTCGTCGTGAGCTGGGTTTGTTTCTTAATGAGTCTCCTTGTTGCAGGTCCTCCCAGTGTTCGAAGGCGTCCCAGCTCCTGATGATGCGGTGATGCAGGCCACTCTCTGGCGCCTCAGAACCTTCCCGATGCGAAGAACAGTCTACCTCCTGACCGCTCTGGTCGCCTTCTGCCTTGGCCTGTCCCTCGGCCTCGCGATACCCGTCTACATCCGGCTGGACCTCAGGAACAGCACCGTCAGGCCACCACAGCCGGAGCACTTCGTTAGCGTCAGCTTCCTCAGCGACAACAGCGTCGAGGACACCCGACCTTCTACCGTTGTCGATGGTATCTTCTGGGGCGAGCAAGTCGAAGCAGCACTACCCACAGGCTATGGAGAACCCGAAGCAGAGAGGTGGCGGCGGTTCATTAAGAGTAACCCAGTGGTGAAGATTGAAGAAGGCTGTGGACGGATGCAGAATCGACTCTTGACCTTCGAAGACGGTACTAAAGCCTGCTGCAGGTACCGGCAGAACACGGACCAGATCCAGGGAGAGTTGTTCAGCTTCTACTTGGGGCAGCTGTTGGGGATCACCAATCTGGCACCCTCTGCCCTCGGGGTGGTCCAGAGCAGGGACCCCGTCTGGTCCAAAGTCCGGTCCCAGATCAACCTGGCCCAGTGGGCCGAAGAGAGGCCAGTCGTCCTCACCAAGTACGTAGACAACCTAGGACCCGCTCAGATACCCAAGTCGTTGCGGACACCCGCTAGAAAGCTCCATCCACAAGATGTACAAGGTGACAAAGAACGACTCATCGAATTAGCCCAGTGGTCAGACCTCATCGTCTTCGATTACCTTACAGCGAATCTCGATAGAATTGTCAATAATCTTTACAATCTGCAATGGAACCCCGGCATGATGGACGCGCCGGCTCATAACCTCGCAAAGAGCTCTAAATCCAACCTCTTGTTGTTCTTGGATAACGAGAGTGGATTACTGCATGGATACAGGCTCCTTGATAAGTACGAATCGTACCACAGCGTTCTGCTCAACGCCCTCTGCGTCTTCCGGCGTTCGACCGTGGAGATGGTTGAGAAGCTGCGACGCAGCGGTAACGTCGGGGACATTCTCAATTCCCGACTGTCTTCGGAGCGGGATGCGATCCCAGGTCTTCCAGACAAGAGCGCTCGAATCCTGAACGACAGGCTTAATCGAGTGCATGACCAGGTGGAGTGGTGCAAGAAGCAGTATCCACGATGAAGGAAGTCTTTTCGACTCCTCCAACTGCTGTGATAAACCAAAGAACGCGACACTCCAACTCGTCATCGAAGGACATTTAGGTTTTTATTTATTAACTGTTATCGGCCGTTTCGGCCTCGTCTCGATCGTGCCTTTTGAACTATTTCTATTTTCGAATGCGACTAGTCCATTGTTTGTGTGTACATGTTGTGCGCCTTATAATTTGTAATTAACTCGTGTAAATAGTGATCGATTTGTGATGTGCCCATCTTCAATATGTATCATATATAAATATATATAATAATTCGTGATATACTTTAGTTTCGGTAAATGGATATTACATTGTATTCATTTGTACATATTTTGTATACAATAAACTGAACATATAAATTGTAGATTAACACTGTTTATAAAAAAAAAATTGACATAATAAACGATATATTTTAGGAATGCACTAATGTTTTTTTCTATTGTAAACCTTTCCTTTCACTACTAACTCTACTGAACACATTTCACTAATATGAAAAAAATAAAGAAATTATCGTAAAACTGTTAAAAAAGTTATTACGATTGAGTGGAAGAACCGACACATTTTTGTAATTATGAATTAAAGATATGAATGAATTAAATTAAACTCAAAATATGAATTTAAAAAAAAAATTAAATTTCATTGTTTAAATAAATAAATTTTATCCAATTTTAGTCTCAAAATAATTTGTATTCCTTTATAAGTCCGACGTTTCGGCCAATTCGGCCATACTCAAGGACAGTCTTAATTCAATGTTAGAACCACATTATTTTTTTTTTTTAAACTTTACGTAGGCTATTCTGCCCAGGTCATTAATTTCAGTCCACAAAATTCCCTAATTTGTCAATTCTTCACATTAAATTAAAACTTTTTATCACAGTCATACTTCTCTATCATAAATTAGACAAATATTGTTGTGATAAATTATATTAGAGAAGTATGACTGTGATAAAAAGTTTTAATTTTAATTTAATGTGAACAATTGACGAACTAGGGTAATTTGTGGACAGAAATTAAAGACCTGGGCTGTTTTGAGACTAAAATTTATTTATTAAAACAATAATAACCAGTCTCAAGGAAGTGTATAGGTTTATCTTTAAATTTTATGAATAAAATTTAAAAATAAATGAAAAACCTATTCATTTATATGATTTTAACAGTAATAAAATTTTCTTCAAATAAATCTTTTATATTAATTAATAAAATAGATTAATTTATATAGTGAATATATATAACCACCCAAAAAATGACCTTAGTGAATAAACATAATTTTAAATAAACTATTAAAAATATTTCCAGGAGTTTTATGTTTGGAAATAAGCTTCAATGAGTTGACTGGAGTGAATATAGAAAAGACTGAAACGTTACAAAACTGCTGTATATTCATAGATATTAAAGAAAAATAATATGGTTCATAAGTTTTTTTTATTTATTTGTAATATTAAATTTAATGTTTAATAATTCTTATTTTAGTCTGGAAAACGCATTTTCATTTCATAAAAACTACCATATTTTTAGATTTTGAAAAATTAAACGAAATGCTTTTGCGAAAGGAGAATTTCTTTGTTGGATCTATATATATTTATGTATACACATAATATCACCTCAAACACTCATGTTTTCTCATTGACATAATAATGACTCATTCATATAAAATTATTTTTACATAAATCTATTAATTGATTTTTCTAGTTTGGGAGACCTTGGCAGAAAGCTTCTTAAGGAATCACCTCTGATCAGGAATCAGAAAAAATTATCCGAACCAAAATTTTTAATTTCTTTTTTATCTGTCATCAATAAAATAATAATTTAAAAATGGTTATTAATCAATGGTAAAATAAATTCAACAAATAAAGTGTAATAAATAATGAGAAAATCAATAAAAAAATGTTGTTCAACAACTGAAAGGTAAGTTCATCTATAACAGAACATAAAACAATATTTTTAGCACTGTAGTGTTATATCTAAGGAGTTTGATATTTGAGCCGTAGCGAGCTAGAGTGGTTGTAGATATTTAGAGGGTATAACTACAAATGCTTTTCAAATCTTGGATAAGCTTGTGGACTTGTTTTAATAAAAAAAATTATTAAAAAGACATAATTAAACTTTCCCTAAAGTTTTAAATAACTAAAAAAATCATACGTATGCAGCTAATATAGTTCTTGTGCAACGCCATATAGAGAGGGCTTCAGACTTACTCTACAGATACAAACGAAAGGTAAGTAATTAACAATTAATTAACCAGAGAAGAAAGAACACAACTCTTTTGCCTACAGACGGATCTATACATTTGCCAATTGCCGCAAATCCAAAATACCTACAAATGCTTGATAAGGAAAGTAACAAAAGTCGATATCCACAAATGCGAGTAACGTTTACGTTCAACATTGGTTATAGATTTTTTATAATATATTTATAAATGTAACTACCCAAAGCTAGAATGTCTTTATAAACGTAAATTTGTGCTGTATAAAATCAAAATAAACTGCTAAAGTTAATTGGTTTGATAAAAACTATATACACATGAATTGTAAAATATTATAAAGAGTTAATTTTTGAATCCTAATGTTGGGGAAATAACGTAATGAATTAATTAAAGGATAGCATAAATATTCACAGCGCAAACCTGTGGATGCAGCACAAGAACCATTTAATTTCTAAACAAAAATCGACTCTGACCCGTTGAGGCAACAAATTCAGGCAAACTTGTTCCAGTTAATCAAGATACACACATTCACACCCTTGCCGTGTACGACTTTGCCACAGTTTCGCAAACGTGTAGCATGAACCTAAAACAAACAGTTATACAATCACCAAAGAAGCAGAAATCCTACGTCAAAATTATAACCTAACTAATGTAAGAACGAATTGCAGATATTTTAAAACTTTTACATTTGCTATTTCGTATAATTCTATTTTCTTTATGTCACACAAATTAGTACATATGGAGCGTTAAATTTTTATTACGTCATAAACATTTACTATCAGAAATATTATTATAGTAAAAATGGATTTTTTAGATTCTGATTGTATAGTTCTTATGCCCGAAAATACGATAGATTTTTATGTATATATCTATATAGTTATTTTATTTAAAATTTTATCATTTATATTTTACTTTTATTTTACGTCTGTTAAAGAGAGAGAAAAAAAAGAAGATGTGTTGGGTGAAGGGGGAAAATATAATTAAATAAATAATAAAATATATATAATACTAATAGATAAATAATTAAAAAGAGAAGATAAAAGAATAAAAATATAGAAATAACAAAAAACAAAAATCATAAAGAAAAAAAATCACATGATGGAGATGTGGTCACAAGATGGTCAAGATGGATTCAAAATCCATTCAGTTGAGGTCAGCTTCGAGTTGACCTCAACTGAAACAACCTTGCAAATCAACCCTTGATGAAGTTCTACAAAGTGGGGCGAACGTCCAAGCTATATTTGGAATAGTTATTAACTATTTTTGTTCTTTTTGACCGCAACCGTGTCCATCTTATTCATATATGAAATTATACTGTCAATTATTTATACATATTTTTAAAACTCAATTTATACAGAATCATTATAAAAAGTTAAATTATGTTGTATTTATATTTATTTATAATTTTTCATATAGCAGCCGGGCCCCAAATGGCCATGGTACGTCATTGAACCCAACGTCACTGTAATTAAATAGAGAAAGAAATGATTTATTTAATAAGTAATAATGTCCAAATACATTGAGTTGCTACAACACACAGCATACTTATCAGTCCATTATTTCATATATAAACACTAACATATTTTATTTAACAAAGATAAAAATTTTTATTTTATATTTTTTTCAAAATAGCTAAACATAAACTGAATACAATAACTTTTAAAATTTTATTACTAACTTAGATCTACTACGCTCTCTGCTTTATTACACTCTCATATTTCCCTTCTCTTGTGGCCCGTAACATGTATTGAATTAATTACACACAAATTCTACTTAACTTAAACTAGACGAAAATATGAATAAATAAAAATGTAGAAATTAAACAGCTTCAACGGCAGAACATTTAAAAACAAATAAATAAGTAAAAATTAATAACTAATAAATATGTCAAAATAAATGAATAAATAAGTCAAAAACAAATACATAATTTTACAAAAAAATTATAGAAAGTATATTTCTCAGTTAATTGAAGGACGTTTCACTCTAAAAATTTCTACGATACTTAAGAAAGCGATTGTTTTAAAATAATCTGATTAAGATACGAATGTATTAGTCTTTAGTATATAAAGAATGTGCCAATACTAAACATATTTTTGTAGACATGAAGTTGGTCAAGGTTGCGGTCAAAAAGGAACAAATAGTTTATAACTATTTATTGTCCGACGTTTCGTCCCACATTGAATCGCTTCATCAGGGCTGTTAATATTTTATATTAAGATATTAATTCATTAGAACTCGCTGGGGGGATAACAGAACTCCGATCAGAACTCCTGAAAAACAAAAAAAAATTTCGCTACAAAAAAGTCGAAAAAATCTGCCAATATCCGACCGTTTATCTTTTTTCCTTGCAACACTACGATATTATTTCATTAGTATAATTTTTATAACTCGCTGGGGGGCCAACAGAACTCCTGAAAAATAAAA
>NW_027108814.1:89377-98196 GCF_000696795.3 Halyomorpha halys | reverse complement strand
CAGAACTCCTGAAAAATAAAAAAAAATTTACCTCAAAAATATTTCTAAATCGAAAAAATCTGCCAATATCCGACCGTTTATCCTTTTTTCTGGCAACAATACGATATTATTTCATATTTAATTTATTATTATTATTAAATTTATATATTATTATATCCTTATTTTATATTACGATATTAATTCAACAGAACTCCTGAAAAACAAAAAAAAAAAAATTTGCATCAAAAATATTTCAAAGTCGAAAAAATCTGCCAATATCTGTCCGTATATCTTTGATCTTTGATATCGGACATTAAACAGTTATAAACTATTCGTTCCTTTTTAACCGCAACCCTGACTATATTCTTATATTTAAGTTTTACGGTCAACTATATGTATATATGAACATATTTTAGTTTGGTCCAGGACTTTATTTTTTGTTATCTCTGCGAAGTTTATAGAATTATCAGTTAAAACCTTTTTAGAAACAGCCATTCATTTTTTGTTTCTTAAAAGTTTAAGATTAATGCCATACTAGGTTTGAAGCATTGGCTGAAATAAATGTATTTTTAAACAAAAAAAAAAATTATATATAAACATAAACATAAATAAATAAGGCGTTGATAACCAGTGAAGTTTCACGCCACAAAAACAAAAAAATAAGAAGCAGATACTAAATAAATAGGTACACCACTGAAGTACAATAGAACGCTGTATTTTAATATGGACACAGCTAAGTCAAAATGTTTGCGAAACATTATTTATAATACAGTATTTTACATTTTTTTGGAAAGTGTCTCATATCGTTTATTTCATAATGATGACCCCCTGATTTCTTCTTTTTTTTTAACTGATCGCTATACAGTCTCAAACTAATAATACCCCACTTATTCCTGTCGGACAGATCCGTTACTTATGACTATATCTGGACAAACGACTGACATGGAATCCTCATACAAGACTGAAAAGACAGGAAACTGCTCGTCGACTCCGACTACTACAACATTTACTAGACAAACGGTCTAAACTTCCAATCCATTACAAAAGACTCATCTCCATTACTATAATAAGGCCTATCAAGACATAGGGAGTTGAGCTTTGGGGCTCCACTAAACCATCGAATTTCTCTCGTATCCAATCCTTACACTTCAAAATCCTAATGCTCCTTACTTTGTCACAAATCAAGTCATCCAACAGGACTTCAAAGTTCCATATATTGCCGATTTGGCCAGAACCAGATACCAATCCTTCCACAACAAACTAAACACCTAAACCCTCTTGTTTCTGACCTGGCTTCTTCTTCACTACCTAATAATCTTCTAGGCATCTGAAAAGAAGATGGCCTCGAGATCTTCTCCTCTAGAAATGTTATCGGAGTTCTATCAATGGGTAGATTCTTCATATGTTTGTATCATGTCATTTTATAACTTATAGCAAATTTACTAGTTATATTTATTTTTATACAGTTGTAATTAATAATAAATAAATTATTTTTAAAAAAATTCTCAAAATATGCATACAAATTTAATAATAATAATTTTGTCAAAATATTATAAGAACAACTACACCTGCAAAGTTTATAAACAGCTTTATAGTACATTAAACTAGCTTTAATTTGAATCATATCTTTCAGTACGTTCCATACAACATTTTTATGATATGTTGCTTTTTAAAAAGCTATATCTTGAAAACTATTTAATGTAAATAACTCTATTAGGGCTCATATTTTAGTAAATTTGCTCTTCTTTAAATGACGTTCTCTTAGGTTTTATTGTGTTGTTTCTACTTTTTGAGACATAGAGCTCCGAATGAAAAATTAGTTTTTTTTAAACAGCCGTTTTTTGAAACAACCGCTAATTTTTATTCCCCCTAACTATACTTGGCAGACTCATCAATTTTGACCAGTAATTATACATAGTTTTCATTAAAGTAATCAAAAATTGGGGTGAAATAACTGCCTTTTTTTCACCCTGGCTCTTGTACTATTATTACTTATTCTTTTAATATTAAGATTAGCAGAATCAGGTGCTAGAACTTGTACTATTTAGATAAATATTATAAGAACTACTACTCCTACAAAGTTTATAAACAGCTTTACAGTACATTAAACTAGCTTTAATTTGAGTGCTGATAGATATCTCTAAGACGAATGGTTCTTGAGACATAGATTTCTCAAAATAAATTCACTAATTATTGATTTTTCAGTGCATTTTTTTATGAAATGTTGCAATTTAAAAAGCTACATCTCAGGAACTATTGAACATAAATTGCTATAATAGAGCTCAAATTTTGCAAATTTACTCTACTTTAAATGATGTTATCTTAGGTTTTCTAGTGTTATTGGTAGTTTTCAAGATATAGAGCTCCGAATGAAAAATTATCTTTTTTTTACCGTTTTGAAACAGCCGCCATTTTTTATTTCCCCTACCTATACTTGGCAGACTCATTAATTTAGACTATTAATTATACAGTTTTCAATAAATTAATCTAAATTGGGGTGAAATAACTGACTTTTTTTCTTCCCGGTCCTTGTATATGGAGTTATGAATATAGTTATTATATTTTGACGAATTTTATTTTCATTAATCTCAAACCCAAGATATTACACGAGACAAGACCACGTATTAATCATTTAGATAATAATTATAAATTACATTTCTCAATAACATAATTCTCTTTACTTAAAAAAAAAACTTAATTCCACTTGAATTATTGGTCTTTCTTTCCTTAAATTTATTCCCTTTGACTTTAAGATGTTATCCTCGTTAAAGAAATATCACTCACTATCTTATTCCTGTAGCATATGCAAATGTTAGTGCACACCCGGACAAAAGGTCACTGCGGTGCATCGTAAAATGCAATCGTGTTTATAAATATTTTAGATTTGTTTGAACTTAAAGTCATTGTAATTATTTAATAATTTAAAGGTATGGAATCAGATTAATAAACATTTGTTTAATACTTTTTTATATTTATACAAGCAGACCCTGTAATACTCCACAGTTGCAAGATTTGGGGATGCATACAGATTAATTAAACACAACTGAAAGTTTAATATTGATTAATATATTTGTCCTCGATTGACTTTGTTATTACTGAAACGATTTACGTGGGGTATTTTTCTATATGTTGCATTTCAACGTGGGAAGGCTTAAATATGATGAAATCCCGAGATTTTTGAGTAGAAGAGAAGTTATGAACAGAATGAAGTGTAAGGCTCGGAATAAAGTAGGCCGACAATTTTTTTTTATTTTAAAAAAGGAAATCAATGGTGCCAAAATTGGAGGATTAAAATTAATTCCAATAAATCCCACCAAATCACATTTACCCTTCGTCGTAAACCAATGACCTCTTGTCCAACAGTATCCTTTAATAATACCCCACTTAGGACTACATTTCGACAAACGACTGACATGGAATCCTCATACAAGACTGAAAAGACAGGAAACTGCTCGTCGATTTCGATTATTACAACATACTAGACAAACGGTCTAAATTGCCAATCCATTACAAAAGACTGATCTACATGACTATTATAAGGCCTATCTGAACATACGGAGAGGAGCTTTGGGGCTCCACTAAACCATCAAATTCCTCCCGAATCCAATCCTTCGTAAAATCCTTAACGCTCCTTACTTTGTCACAAATCAAGTCATCCAACATGATCTCAATGTCCCATATGTTGCCGATTTGGCCAAAACCAGATACCATTCCTTCCATGATAAACTTCTCAACCACCCAAATCCACTTGTTTCTAACCTGGCTTCTCCTTCATTATGTCATGTCACTATCTCACCTACAGCAAATTTACTTGTTGTCTATATGTGTATACAGTTGTAAATAACAATAAATAAATGATAAAAAAAAAAGGAAATAACATTCGTTTTCATTTTTTATTCCTTTGGTGACTATTTTCAGACAATCGTTTATAACTGCTCTTCATTTTATCCGATTCCTACGTCACTAGAACCGTTGGAAAGCTGAATGATCTTTTACCCGACTAAAGCTTTATTTGATAGGGTGGAAATATGAGTTTCAAATAGGGGAAAAAAATTCATACGTTTTATTTTATATCTTAGGTTCTAATTTGTTTAATTAGACACGGTTTGTGCCTTTTGCTACAGTTTATAGAGCACTAAAGCACTGCCAAGTTTGGTGTAGATCAGTTTAGCCGTTCTGAAGTTATTTCTACTTTTTGATTTTTAGAAAGAATTCAGAGAGCAAAAATTTAGTACTAAAAAATTTCATTTTCCATTTTTTCCGAAAATTCGTATTTAAAAGTTTCTCGAGGTGCTGAAAACGAACATCAACTTTGTTTCACTCATAATAAAAATATTGCCACACTTCGTATAGTAAGTCCGTTTGCCTTTTTTTTAGTATTTTGAAAATTACGAGGCACAGAGAGGGTTTTTATTTAAAAACTGGATAGCATATACATGAAAATATCTTAGATAGTAACATTGCATTAAATAATAAGAAAAATTCCCTATATCATACCAGTATTAACGATGATACAGCGAAATAAGTCGTTATCAAGTACGTTACCATAGTTACCACCTACCTTATCATCACTGCTAGGTTTGGTGTAACTTGGTTGAGTAATGTTAAAGTTATATATATATTTTTAATAAAAATTTCTGTTTATCTCCTTTATAGCATATATTGGTTCAATTTATGTTACCGAACTAATAAAGTATTTCTAAATGTTTATTTTTAACTAAATATAATAATTTGTAAGAAACTATGAGTAGTGTTCATTACATCTATATAATTCCTCAAATACAATAATAGAGAAGCATTGCTGGGTCAGCTGGTCTAGAGAGAGAAATCTTTTATTTATCTATGCTGCCTAAATACATCAGGTTGCTATCTCACACAGCATACCTATCAATCCGTAATCGGACATATATAAATCACACATACATTGTATAATCAGAAAAAAAAGAGATACAATAATAAGATATAATAAACAATTTTTTTCCCCTACAGTTTCCTTTTACAATCAATTTCGGTCTGTACAACATATACAAATGTTTCAATTCATTCCTATTTTTCTTTCTCATTTCTGCTCATCCAATTTCACCATTTCACAATTTTTTAATTCACCCGATCAACAAATTCGCTCTCCGGAATTCACCCTCCTAGATCCTCTTCAGTGACCCGCTAAACAAATTCAATATTAGACGGCAATGTGAGATCAGACCATCATTCATAGTCACAGCAGTAGATCAGTTTACCAAAAACAAACAAACAGATACATTTTACGAGAATAAGACTAACACATAGATTAAAAGGAAAATATAATAAAAAACCGGTTACAGGAAACACTTGAATGGATAAATAAGTTTAAAAAAAACAAACAATAGTACTAATAAAATAAAATAATTTAATGAATAAATACGTTAAAACACACAAATAGAGAGGTCAACATATTAAAATAAATAAATAAAACAAAGAATAATCTCCGAGCTAATTCCCATGCAGGTGATGGTGTATGATCCCCAGGGAGTCCAAAATAATATTTTCTGCTAAGATGGCAATATCCCCAATGCTAACACCTAGTCCTTCTAAGAAGCTCCTTGTTCTATCTGGTATTGTTCCGCGAGATCCAAACCAGAGGCCTCTCACGGTGAACTCTCTCTCTCCGAAGGTCTCGCGGAAAAAGAGACTGGTAGAATCTTTGTCCACAAGAACCACACGACTCTTTCACCATAGGAAGGTTTAAAGATAATGAAATCCCCGAATTAGAAAAAAAGGTTATGAACCAAATTAAACGTTTTTTGGTTTTTATTTTGACGGTTATTCATCTCTCTCCCTGGAATAATAGTAAAGTATAACTGTTTCTATTAAGCTATATTATAATTATAAAAACATATGGCTCGGGGTTAAGTAGATTAATAAAATATTTTTTTTTTATAAAATAGCAAATGATATTCGATTTTAGTGTCTTCTTAAACTACTAATACCATTTTTCAAGGAAATTAAAAATTGGAAACTTTTCATTAAGATTTATTCAGAGGTTTTTGTTTTCTCCGGATTTCAATTGTTTATATAACCGTTCATAACTGGTCTGGTCTTTCAGTTTACGTCGGGGGTTCTTACATACGAAATATGAATAAAAAAAAGAGATTTTCAATATCAAATTATGTCATAAAAATGGGTAAATATAATATCTAGCGTCTATATACACTTAATTAACAGGCTTTCATAAAACTGTTTAGTGCCTCATTACTAATATAGCTCCAATAAGAATCTACGTAGAAAATTAATTGTCATTCAAATAATCATTTAGAATGCTTGGTGGCTTACAGCATTTAAGTAATAATAAAAAAATAAACAAACCTGGATACATCAATAATAATAAAGTTCAATAAGATGTATCATCAAAATTTATTTTATTTTTATTTTTTTGTTTTACAACAAATGCAATAATAATAATTTTTTTTTTTTATTTATTACCAGATCGGCCTGGACCCTGTTTCATAATAAATTTCAAACTAATACTATTAGTCTTGTAGATTTATCTTAATTCAATTACACTGGCTTGTACAATAGTTATTAGTACTTTAGTACTTTTTAACTCCTTTAATATCACTAATAGTCCTCCCTATTATGAAAAAATATGTATTAGTGTAATTAACACGTTGTTTCTATACTTTCTATCTATAACAATAAAGAAATAATAATAATAATTTAAGGAAGTATACATATAGGTGGACTAGAAACTAGTTACTAATAGATAGATACAATGAGGTGTGATAGAATTCTGAATACAGAAATAGAGTAATAAATTGTAGAAAAATACTGGTTAGAACTAGTTAAAATATGGTAAAGAGGTAGGTGTAAAAATGTAGAATAGATAGAGGAAGTAAATATGGCATAGGTGAGGTATATAGGTATATATATTTCCATTTACAGTAACATGTATGAAAATATTAAGAAAATTAATAAAAACAACAAATAAACATAGGGGGAAGTACCTGTCAGATACAAACAAAGATGACAACTGAGGAGGATGGGATACGAAAGTCTGGTAAAAATGTTTTTTACACTCTCTATAAGTGGACTAGGAACTACTAATATGTATAGATCCTTATATGGACTAATATTTCAAGGCAACCTATATGAATACTTTCTTAAATTATTATTATTTATTTTATATTATAAAGTATATAAATTGAGAAAATAAATAAATACATGTATTAAAAACATCAATTATTCAAATAAGCATATATTTTATCTGTTTATTTCTGAATTATTAACTTGATTCTAATAAAGCTATGACAGTGTACAGATAATAAAAATCATAAACAACATTAAGAATATTTAAAATGAAACAAAAAAAATCGTCAATCTGATGACCGTAAGAACATACACATTTGAAAACATTTTACTAATAGTGAGTGATGTGAATGCTGACTGACAATAAAATAAATATAAATTTAAAACATTTGAACAATGAAAACTACTTAACTCTATGTACCACATAAATACAAAGAAATTGAATTCTTTTTTAGACAGCCAAAATACTACATTTACATAACTATTTAAAACAGTCCTTAAAATTCAGCTATTAAAATAAAGATTAGTATAATTCTAAAATAGAGATTAGTATAAACGTGTAGAAAATTAGAAATTATTAAAAACCATTAGACCAATATTTAGCCTAAATATTATTTTTAATAATAAATAATTAAATACCTAATAAGGAACTGCAAATGAAGTTCAATTGAGACCTCACCACTCAGTATCCTACTAAGATTTTCCATCCTTGTCTGATACTTTTTTTCTTCTTCAGTCTATTCATAATGAACAAAACAATTGTTTAAAAAAAATTTTTTTTTTGATGAATGGAATATGGTCCGAATGCGATCAAAAAAACTCGAATGGGTGGGAAAGTAAATGGGTATACTATTTTTATTTGAGCCAACGTTTCGTCCCACGTTGCAGGGCTTCCTCAGGGCTGTTTTGAGTCAAAGTCAGAGTGAAATAACTATCAGTTAATAAGTGTAATAACTATCAGTTTTTTTTTTATTTTAATCTTCTGCCAATTCTTACAATGTTCATATCTTTTTTTTATTTAGCTCTGATGAGGCCCTGCAAAGTGGGGCGAAACGTTAGCTAACAATAAATAGTTCTCTTTTACTATTTTTGAACCTTTATTGAATGCCACCCGGACTACCTTCCTACAATATGTACATACTTTCTCAACTACGCGCAAAAAACGTCTACTTTCGTTCATAATTGTAGAATCTACTTCATCTTTCTCCCAAAATAAACGATATATTGACTGTAGATTTTTATGAATATTTATAGAGCTCATATTCTATACTATTTTATAATGCCCATTGAACTATTATGAAAGAAAAAATCAATTTTGAATTTGACCAATTCCTAATGTGAAATTATTTTAATATCTCACTTGCTCTAAAAGATCACATGCCATGTTGAAATTCGACGAACCGTGCCTCAATTTCGAGTTTTACACTTTGCAACTGCAGATCATTTGCAATGCAAATTTCTTCTTAAGTCCTCAACGCATGCTCAGGGCCTGCTGCTAGGAGTTAGAACACGTTGGCGAATGGAAAAAACATAGTCGTAACAACTTTTAACGAAATAGTTGAAAATATATAGTTGAAATCCATATATAATTTGAGTAGTACAAATGATATATTTTTTCGGAAAATATTTTCTTTTATTTTTCGACAATTTTTAAATAATTTCATCAATGAACAGCGTAACGGAAAAACATTGAATTCTAATATTTTTAAAAGACAGGAAACTGCACGTCGATTTCGACTATTACAGCACTTACTAGACAAACGGTCTAAACTTCCAAC
>NW_027108814.1:73066-88847 GCF_000696795.3 Halyomorpha halys | reverse complement strand
GGGGAGGAAAGCAGTTATTTCACCCCAATTTTTGATTACTTAATAAAATATGTTAAATTACTAGTCATAGTTGTTGAGTCTGCCAAGTATAGGAAGGGGGAATAAAAAATGGCGGTTGGTTAAAAATATTAAGGAAATTATTTTTTCAGTCGGACCTTCATATCTATGAAACTACAAACAACACTAGAAATTCTAAGAGAACATCATTTAAAGAAGGGTAAATTTTCTAAACTGTAAGCTCTAATTTTTATTTACTATTATTTATTTACGTTCAATAGATCCCGAACTACAGTTATTTTTAAAGCAACATTTCATGAAATATATACTAGAAAATCAGTAGTTAGTGGCTTTATCATGGGAAATCTTTATATCAGGAACCATAAGACGTAATAGTACAACAGCCGGGAAGAAAAATAGGCAGTTATCTCAACCCAATTTTTTATTACTTTAATGAAACCTACGTATAATTAATTACTAGTGAAATTGATGAGCCTGCCAAAAATAGTTAACTAGAATAAAAAAATGGCGGCTGTTTCAAAACCTTAATTTTTCATTCGGAGCTCTATATCTTAAAACCTACCAACAACACAAGAAAATCTAAAAGAACTTTATTTAAGAGTAAATTTTCTGAAATATGAGCCCTAATAGAGCTATTTACGTCCAATAGCTCTCGAGATATAGCTTTTTAAAAAGCAACATTTAATGAAATGTATGAAATTCATAAAGAAGTTTATGACCTTTACCTTCGTAGGAATAGTAGGTTTTCATGATATTTCCAAAAATAAATTGATTTATAGTTGTTCAACAATAAGTTTGGGTTTTGAAAAACTTTTATAAACCATAGGACGTACAGATGTCTGCCAGCACTCAAATTAAAGTTAGTTAAATTAACTATAAAATAGTTTATCACAGTTATCTTTGTAGAAGTGGTATTCTTCATGAAATTTGACAAAATAAATTCACAAACTGTTAATTTCTAGTTGTTCGTATAAAATGTTTGATTTTTGAAAAAAATATCTCTAGAGCCATAAGACGCACATATGTTTGCCAACACTTAAAATAAAGGAAATTTAACTTACTATAAAGTAGTTTATGACACTTATCTTCGTAGAGATAGAAGTTTTTATGATACTCTTTCAGTATGTTCCATACAACATTTTTATGAAATGTATATTTTTAAAAAGCTATATCTCGAGAACTATTGGACGTAAATAGCTCTATTAGGGCTTACATTTTAGCAAATTTACTCTACTTTAAATGATGTTATTTTAGGTTTGCTTGCGTTGTTGGCAGTTTTAAAGATATAAGAGCTCCGAACGAAAAATTAATTTTTTTTAAACGAAACAGCAGCCATTTTTATTCCCCATAACTATACTTGGCAGACTCATCAATTTTGAATTGTAATTATAGCTAGTTTTGAATTAAGTAATCAAAAATAGGGGTGAAATAACTGCCTTTTTTCTCCTCTTGTGCTCTTGTACTGTTTGTATTTAGTAATATTTCAATGACGTATACAATTCAGCCAGATAATTATTTACTTTTAAACTCATGTAATATCGCTATTAGTCGTCCCTATCATAAAACAAAATGTATTAGTATTTGTACTTCATAGTTTGTGTACTTGTATTATGAAGATGTCCACGGAGCTAAGTCCCATGCAGGTGATGACGAATTTATTTATTTGCTTAACTTTTAGGTGCCGTATACAACTACTGGATTAGAGGCACCATATACTGGATTTCGTGGTTACATTTATTGATACAGGTTGTTCTCCTTTAGCAACTTGGTACATTTACAACTATAACATGCGGTGAAGGATTTCTTTCAAGAAGGTGCTTGTGTGTTAATCTTGTATGTCCGATCCTCAGTCGGGTTATGATGGATTGTTCACTGCGATTTTCGATAATTGGCGGTAGAGGTTGAGTATCACCAAGTATTGTCTTCATTTTATTTGTTTCAGGTACCTTGGACCAAAAACAGCGCCATGCTTCCTTGCATTGGGTCAGAACCGATTTATGGTAATCATACAGCGCCAAGTTACAATCAGGCACTGGAAATAGGGTGCATGCTTCTTTGGCAGCTGTGTCAGCCAGTTCGTTTCCCGTTATACCTGTATGACTGGGAACCCACAGGAAATTTACTTTTTATGTGATTTTTTGATTAAAGTTATGATGGAAAGAACAATGGGGTTGTGCGAAATTTGAAAATTTTGAATAGCCTAGAGGCTCGAGTATGAATCACTACAGATCACAATGGAGGAGCCGTTTACTTCATGTGCTAGCGTTATTGACAAATATATTCCACATAACTCGGAAGAAAACTCTGACAATGTGGGGGGAAGACTGTAGCGGATGGTCTCCGCAGGTAGAACTACTGAACAACCAACATGATTAAAGTAGATTAATTATTTCATATATGCTTGTTAGAGAGCAGTTTAGTTTATTCTTAATTTTAAAAAATTTTGATCCTTTTTTCCTCTCACCTTTTATTCTTTAAAATTTCTCCAACGTTTCGGCCCTCAGGCCATTCTCAAGGATACCACCTTCAATATTGATCGCATATAACTTTTTCTAAAAAATGTATATATTAGATTTAAAACTTTTTTACAAAACACTTTCCTTCCTTCCTTCACTTGTAATGGTAAGTGAAGGAAGGAAGGAAAGGAAATTGTTTTGTAAAAAGTTTTAAATCTAAGATATAAATTTTTTAAAAAAAGTTATATGTGACAAGGGAAATTAGCCTGCAATTTGAAGATTTAAAAAAGAAATGACATCAATATTGGAGGTGGTATCCTTGAGAATGGCCTGAGGGCCGAAACGTTGGAGAAATTTTAAAGAATAAAAGGTGAGAGGAAAAAAGGATCAAAATTGTTTTAAATTAAGAATGATTAAAGTATTTTGACCCATCAATGTAGATACATGTACAGCCCTTGTAGCTAGAGAGAAGACTTCAAATACATTGCTTGAATACTTCAGGAGGGTTAGATGATTTATCGATGGATTCTAAGGCGAAATCAAAATGGCTATTTTGTTTATCCACTGAGGTAATGGATTGGGGAATGATAGGTATGAATTAGTTTGGGTGATGACGAATGATGTCCAGGGAATTCACAATAATATTTTCTGCCAGAATTGTTACATCCGTAATATTAACAACTGACTTGGTCTCCTAAGAAGCTTCTTGTTCTATTTGGTACTGTTCCGCGAGATCCAGAGGCCTCTCAAATTTTTCGTAAATTTCCTTCTTCACTCCGCCCACCTGATTGAGGTCATTCCCAAATCTCACTTTCGGATTCAAGACTAGAGCTTTGCCTTCGGTTTTAGGGAACGCAAAAATATCTGCGCATCTCTTTTTCTTGAGGTCATAGCCTTCAAGATACATCGTCCATTCATCATATCCATTAATGTTTAAGACAAGCAATCGCATGCTATTCGACAAAATGTCTTCCACCAACCCTCCGGTAGAATCCAGTTACACCATAATCTTTACTTCAGTTGTTTTCTCTTTTTCCAATAATAAAGAACCTGGATATTATTTTAAAAATGGCCCCATATGTAAAGCTGTTGCTGACTTCTTGAGGCCATTCTCTTGAAGATTCATCATCGAAGGATTATAACCGGCCTTCATTTGTTTAAGACTAGCTGCCTCAAGCAATTAGACCAAATCTGTTCCACGAATCGGAGGGTGTGCGCCCGAACATTTTCCCCCACAACCAGAGCGGGGAGAGGGCTATTAAAAAAATAAATCGTACCCCGCTCGGCATGTACATTATTCTGTTTTTATTTGTAAAAGGGGGAAAAATATATAGCTAGGCTAAAAGGAACAATAAATTCCCAAAAGGAAGAATAATGTAAGCGGATAGGAAATAAAGAAGGTAGAAAATTATATGCTTTTAGATCGGTCCGAGGGCCTCACCTTGCCTCCGGCTAGGAGTCCAGTCCGGCTACGTTTTATATCAAAATGTGGGCGAGTCTATTAGCCATCCGGTCATAGGGGGTGTCCGCTACCGCGTCCCATCTCAAGGCCTCCGAAATATAAAAAAAAAAATATTAAAGATTGATCGATTTCAGCAAAAATTTACATGGAACCCATATCCCAGACAAACAAGAGCTTTACAGACCCTATGGCTAGCTTTATAGACTTCAGAACAAGACATCTCACATTTGAATTGATATCAAACTATTAATCTACAAGAGCATACAGAAACTGTGGGGATAGCATATTTTTACTTTTAGTTATATGGAATATACAGTACAACAGCCTTGAGGAGATATAGATAAATTATTTCACGCCATTTTGTTATTTCTTTAATGAAAATTTTTTTTATTTCCTAACTCCTAAAAGAAATAAAAACAAAAAAATTAAAATATATACATAAGGAATATATGTACATATGCCGGCGATTGAAAGAATCTTGTTTTGCCAGTATGGCATTGTAAGATAGGTTGCTTTCAGTGGACCCGGCAACCTATCTTACAATGCCATAAAACAAGATGCTTTCAATCGCCGGTATATGTACATATATTTCCTTTGCATATATTGTAATAATAAATGAAAACTACGTATAATTAGTAGTCAAATTGATGAGTCTGCCAGTATAGTTAATGAGAATACAAAATGGCGCCTGTTTCAAAATGTTAAAAATTTTTTTTTTTAAATTTTTGAAACTATCAACAACACTAGCAAATCGAATAGAACATTATTCAGAGTAGAGTAAAATTACTATGCACTTTCAATTAATAAAGTAATAGATATATTGAATTATTAATTATTATTACACTGTATTTTGTAATTTCATTTTTTGGTATATAGTATAAATTTGCGATTCCTTAGGTTAGACAACCAAAGGATTAATATGAATCCATGAGTGTAGAAACCTTTCAATGAAGACACTCCTGACCTAGTACATCTACCTAGTGTAGCAGATCCCTGCCTAAGAGGCATTTCAGTCCTCTTTTGGTAGGGTGTCTGACAGTAATGTTTGTACCAGTAGGTTAGGGTGTCCAACGAGTGAGCCATGGATTGTTTTATACTGTTTTTTTATTATCTCATCCACAAATAGTACGTCCAGGTCGTCATGTAATGATTTGTTTATGGTGTAAAAGGGAGTTTGATTGATAGATCTGAATGGTATGAAGGTGGGATTTCGCAAGAGCACCACACAAGAGTGGCGTAAGTCCATATCGGTCTAAGCAGTATACTGTGTATTTTAAGTTTGTTGGTAAGTGCAAATTTATTTTTATGATTGGAGGATTAAAATAAATTAATACCCCACTTATTTCTGTCGAACAGATCCGTTACTTAGGACTACATCTCGACAAACGACTGACATGGAATCCTCATACAAGACAAGAAACTGCTCGTAGATTCCGTCTATTGCAACATTTACTAGACAAACGGTCTAAATTGCCAATCCATTACAAAAGACTGATCTATATGACTATTATAAGGCCTATCTGGACATACGGAGTTGAGCATTGGGGCTCCACTAAACCATAAAATTGCTCCAGAATCCAATCCTTACAGTCCTAAATCCTTCGTAAAATCCTTAATGCTCCTTACTTTGTCACAAATCAAGTCATCCATCAGGACCTCAATGTTCGATATGTTGCCGATTTGGCCAGAACCAGATACCGTTCCTTCCATAATAAACTTCTCAACCACCCAAATCGACTTGTTTCTAGCTTGGCTTCTTCTTCATTACCTAATAATCCATTTTATTATATATCCATTATAGGCGTCTGAAAAGAAGATGGCCTCTAAAAATGTTATTGGAGTTCTATCAGTAGGTAAATTCTCTACATGTTTTTATCATGTCACTATGTCACCTACAGCAAATTTGCTTGTTGTATATAACAATAAATAAATTATTAAAAAAAAAAAAATTATGATGCAGTAGTCGGTGATTCAGTCTTTTTTTGATAGTTGTCTCATGTCATTTCCAGGTCAGTCGTCAGTCCATCGTAAGTCTCAAGTATTTTGTTTGTTTGTTCAGGTAATGAGATATTGTAAAGTCTTAGTTGAGGGCAGTGAAAATGTGTAAGTATAAAAGTAATCAAATTCGATATTTTGTCTAAATTTGAAAATATTGATATATTATAACATACCAGTTCATGATTCAGTTATTCAGGATTTGAGTGAATTGAAGGGAAAAAATCGACCTTGAATCGATTGAGCAAATCGATACTCCTTGACAGGAGGATATCGAACAGCCGGAAGCCGGGACAGGGGGAACCGTACCGTACAGTCGGTGCAGAGGGTACAGCCTGACCGGTACCAGTTCCTTCCTGACTGGACTGTACTAGGAAGGCCGTTTGAATGATGGCTTGTAGAGAAAAAGTCCACCAGGCGGCCTTATCTTTATATCTCTTATCTCTCCTCTCCTTCCCTCTCTCCCTCCCTCTCTCCTTCCCTCTCTCATCTTATTTTATCCCTTTCGTCTTAACATGGGGCCGATAAAACCAGAACAATGCGGACACAGCCATTTTGGTTCCCACAAGCGTTAGAAGTAGTTCTCCGCCGCACTTCTTCATTGCCTTCTGCGATCCGATAGCCCTCCAGTTCGGCGCCTAAGGAGTCCATCAGGCTAATTACAGAACATCCTTAACGGAGGAAACGTCCGGCGTGTCGGTATCCGATGGGACAGTCTTATAGTTGGATCGACACGTTTACAAGCGACCTCTTTAGTCTAAAATAAAACTACAAGGATTTCAACAAACACCATTCGTTTTTTATCCAGACATCTAGAAATTGCTTTCCTTTACTTTAGAGATATCTGCTCAAACCCATGTCAATCCAGCCCTTAAGCAAGAGGAAAATATAAGTAAACTTATTTTCCAAAACATTTTTATTTTACATGCTAAATAACAATTAACTTATCATATGAAAAGCAAAAAGAAAAAAACAATTGCAATACTTTTCTTCATCAATTACTTCCATAAGCTTGGGATCATATTACAAAGGTACTTCAATAAAGTATTAAAACAAAGGGGATTTAGTTACAAGAGCATCTTCTGTAAAGATTCATTGCCAATCCTACTCACTCAGTTTAAAGAATATTTTCTCAACAAACCCGCTAAATCAAAAGATCAGTTATTCATTAAAGTTCGCTAATAGAAACGGTATTTCAGTGTTCTTCGGTCCCTGGGCACTGCAGAATGGCCGGTAACGAACTAGCCTGTCGATGACTTCATTGCTCTCATTAAGCAGAGAATTAAATTGAAATGGCATCAAACATGGGCAAATGTTACTGACAATAAATAACGGGAAATCAGAAATAACGTTTCTCCTTGGATATCATCTGCGCAGAGAGGAGGTGATTTTGACGCGCCTTCGAATAGGTCATACGCGCCTGACCCACGGTTACCTTACGGCATGCGATTCTCCACCTGTACGCCAGACTTGCAGAACCCGACTTATATTAAAACTCATCTTAACTGAATGTCACGTATACAACTCTCATATCTTTGTATGAATTACCAGCGGGCCTCCATTAAATTTTGCAGGATAACAAACAGACAGTAAATAAACTTTTCTGAATCACTTAAAACTTTACGATAAATTCCAATTTGGAATATTAAGGAAATAATATCTCATAAAAATTTCGGAAATTAAGGATATAATGACCCCGAATTGGTTGATGTGTTAACATAATAATAATAATAATAATAAAAAAGTGATTTACAGGTTGTATTTTTAGAGTGCTCCTAATGGGTAGTTTCTCTACATATATCACAACATCATGATCTAACATCAAATTTGCTAGATGTAGTTGTAAATGTCAATAAATAAATTTTAAAAAAGTAATATTTTAAGTCTTTGTGTTATATATATATTGTTATTTTTTAATTTTATATTTATTGTATGTATTTGAATGTATGCATATAGTTATAGGAGGTTGTTGAATTATTTTTTTAGATTCTGCTTAAATAGTACTTATGTCCGAAAATACGATAGATTTGTGTATGTATTTAAATGTATGTATATTGTTATTTTATTTAAAATTTTTATCTTTTAAATTTAAATTTTATTTTATGTCTGTTAAAGAGAGAAAAAAAGAAAGATGTGTTGGGTGAAGGGATAAAATATAATTAAATATATAGATAAATAATGAAAAAGAGAATAAAAATATAAAAATAACAAAAATGATAAGGAAAAAAAATCACATGATGGACAAGATGGTCAAAATGGATCAGTTTCGAGTTGACCTCAACTGAAATAACCTTGCAAATGAACCTCTGATGAACTTCTACAAAGTGGGGCTAAATGTCGGAAAATAAATAGTTGTTAACTATTTTTGTTCCTCTTTTGACCGCAACTCTGAGCATCTTCTTCATAATTTGAAATTATATGGTCTATGTATATATATATATGACAAGAAAAAAACATATATTACTATTATATATTATAAATTTACTGTACTATACCTATACATTGTAACAATTTTTAAAAAATTGACTAGGTATAATTATTCTGTGTATTTGCTCCACTAAACCTTCGAATTCCTCTCGTATCCAATCTTTACAATCCAAAATCCTTCGTAAAATCCTCAATGCTCCTTATTTCGTTACTAATAAAACCATCCATAAAGACCTAAATGTTCCTTATGTAACTGATCTAGCCCAAACCCGATATTATTCCTTCCATAATAAACTCCCTAACCACCCAAACCCACTAGTTTCTAACCTTGCTTCCTCTTCCATTCCTGGCAATACTCCGAGGCACCTGAAAAGAAGATGGCCTCGTAACCTTATATTGTAAACTGTTTTTAGAGTTCTACTACTGGGTAGTTTCTCTACATGCTGTATCATATCATTATGTCATTATGATCAAATTTACTTGTTGTATTTTTTATATCGTTGTAAATATCAATAAATAAATAAAAAAAAAAATGTTGTGTATTTAGTAACTCTAGCACAACTTTTTCAAATAAAATTGTTCTCTCTATAACGCCCTCTAGATATATTTAATTTAACTTTTGATAGATTTTATTGTATCATTTATTAACTGAAATTATATAATGAACGTTCCCACCGTCCGTGGGAAAGGAAAATAGAAACTATAAATGTCTGATTGAATTAATACCTTGCCAGAGAATAGAGCTCCTATAAAAATATTCCTACCAAAAGCAGTATCAATGCACTATGTGACCAACTTTCTCAACGCCTTACTGCAGTCCTGGCATCCTACACATATCGCGAATGTTTTCGCTTCTTGAATGGAAGTAGTGTGAGCAAATGGGTCGAAAGTTATATCGAAAGACTAGTAAAAGTAGAGAGTAAAATGTTCGAGAAAAATTAGTAGTTGCCTTTTATTTATAGTAAATAGTCCCTTCTCACTACTAAAAGATTATTTTTATTAATAGCCTTAAAATTAATCAATTAAATGTGCGATTTAATTAACTACTTATATCAATTTATTATATAGCGGTAAACATTATATAATAAAAATATATGGTAAAAAAGCGTATCTTAAGAAACTCTTAAATAAGAATTTTCGAAAAAAAATCGTTTAATAAAATTGTTTGCCTCAACATTTCGCCTTGTAGAATATTGAAAAAAAAAATTAACTTCAACATGACTCAACTGATCTTCACGTATCTTAGGGGAGGTTTAGGGCCCTATAAACTTCACCAAAGAGCACAAACTGGATCTAATTAAAGATATTAGAACCGGAAGTATAAAATAATACGTTTGAAATTTTTTTTTTATTTGAAATCAATACTTCGCCCTTAACAGGGCAATAAATCGAGGTAATATGGGTAAAAAGAGCAAACATTTGTATTGACGTAGGAATTAGATAAAAGTAAAGGAAATTAGAATAATAGAAACCGGGAGAAAAAAGATTAATCTCCAAAATATTAAATTAAACAATTTTGCTAAACAACTATAATTTAAGCGCCATTAGGTTTATATATTTTTCATTAAATATAATATCGTGTAAGGGAATTAGATATATTTTTTTCTTATTCTTCATGGAGAGACAAATCAACTGGTATATAATAACCATGTATATATAATAACCATGTATATATAATAACCATGAAGAAAAAGTATATTGGAAGAAGATAGTTGACCGTTTGAAGTGTGACAGTATCTATGTGTCTTGATATATCTATGCAGGGAGTCCATGAGATGAATATATAATTAAAAATATATAAATATATTGTTCGGATTCATGACGCTCCTCTTTCATCAAACCTATGCTTTGTCTTCAGACATTTTGTTATTAAATTTATATTTTATTATGGTGCTAATTTATTGTGATTAGAGAAAAATAAACGATGATATGAAGTTTAATTTTAAAATTAATCAGTATTAGATTACCAAATATATACATGTGTGTATTTTTACTCGTAGCAGAAAAAGTATGCATTTTCTTTGTAGGAAGATGGAAGGTAGTGCAGGTGGAGGTCATTAAAGGTCCAAATAGTATAAAAAACAATTTAATGTTAACCAACATTTGGCCCTACTTTATTAGGTTTTGTCCTTGGTTGATTAAAAACGGTTGGAGACATCAGTCATCAGGATCAATCCCTGAAATCCTGATGAAGTCCTATAAAGTGAGGTGAAATGTTGGTTAACATTAAATGTTTTGTACTATACTTTTATTGGCACCAAATCACATTTACCCTTCGTCGTAAACCTTCGTCTTGCCCTACAGTATCTTTTAATAATACCCCACTTATTCCTGTTGAACAGATCAATTTCTTAGGACTAAATCTGGACAAACGACTAACATGGAATTCTCATACAAGACTGAAAAGACAGGAAACTGCTCGTCAATTCCGACTATTACAACATTTACTAGACAAACGGTCCAAACTTCCAATCCATTACAAAAGACTGATCTACATGACTATTATAAGGCCTATTTGGACATACGGAGTTGAGCTTTGAGGCTCCACTAAACCTTTGAACTCCTCTCGTATCCAATCTTTACAATCCAAAATCCTTCGTAAAATCCTCAATGCTCCTTATTTTGTTACTAATAAAACCATCCATAAAGACCTAAATGTTCCTTATGTAACCGATCTAGCCCGAACCCGATATTATTCCTTCTATAATAAACTCCCTAACCACCCAAACCCACTAGTTTGTAACTTTGCTTCCTTTTCCATTCCTGGCAATCCTCCGAGGCGCTTGAAAAGAAGATGGCCTCGTGACCTTATATTGTAAACTGTTTTTAGAGTTCTACTACTGGGTAGTTTCTCTACATCCTGTGTCATATCATTATGTCATTATGATCAAATTTACTTATTGTATTTTTTATACAGTTGTAAATATCAATAAATAAATTTAAAAAAAAAATAAATGACCGAAGACAAAGCATATGGTTTAATGAAAGAAGAGCGTCATGAATCCGAACAATATATTTATATATTTTTAATTATATATTCATCTCATGTATTCCCTACATAGATATGTCTAGACACATATCTACAGTCAAGACCCCGACATTTTTAGTATTTTTTTTTTTCAAAACTACTTAATTGCAAGATAAGTACTAAAATTATTTACATAAAAATATATTAAAGAAGTATTGAAACTGGAAACGTCCAGAAAAATGCTGAGTGTACGCTTGGAAGGGGCGAGATGCGTGCAGACTGAACCATTAAAGTTGGCGTGCACACTCTTGCCTCCCAAATCCAATTACCAAGCCTGTCGCCCGGCGACCTTCGCGCATACAGCAAGGATATGGGTGCTCTATGGAGGATGGAATGTCCAGGGCCGCTAAAGTTATCTCTTCTCGGAATACATAAATAAGTATCCAACAAGTATTGTTTAAATTTAAAACGGAATATCAGGGGATAATACTAATAATGGGCATTTCAAATGCATGTACATGGTGTATTCATGATGTCGTGTTAAATGTAAAATGTTTCGCCATATTAAATGTTATAAATATAGGATAGCAGCACTATTTAAAGTCATCTTAAATTTTAAATGCTTAAGAGCTCCTAGCGGAATTTCTGAGTAGTTTTATATCCATTCCTTCCAAAACTTTTTTTTAAATTTATTTATTTAATGTAATTTACAACTGTACAAAATAATACAATAAGTTAATATATTGCATGTTTCATATACACTTGAAAATCTTGGGAAGGAACCACCCATTGGTGGTACTTCAAACATTAAATTAAATTAGAAGGTCCCGTGGCTATCTTCTTTTACACTTCTTCTTTTACGATTACAGGTTAATCGTTTGTCCAAATGTAGTCCAAGGTAGCGGATCTGTTCGACAGGGGTAAGAGTAACATCATTAAATGAAACTGCAGGGCAGTCAGTAGGTTTGCGACGAAGGGTAAAGGTGATTTGATGGGATTTATCTTAATCCTCTAATTACAACACCATTCTTCGAGGGCTGTGATATGGGATTGGAGATTTTGGGATACAATTAATGGGTTATTATTAACAGCGAACATACGTGGTGAGGTAGTGTTAGGATTGGTTGGAATGTCAGCTGTTTAGACGGTGTAGAGGATGGGGCCAAGGATACTACCTTGAGGAAAATAACTGTAAAAAAAAAATCTTCAAACTTTCCATTAGTAAGGAAAAAATGTTTTGACCCAGTTATCATATTTTTATCTTCGTTGCTACCACTAGTAAGGTAAGATCAGAAAAAAAACTATTAATGTTTAAAAATCGTTTTGTTAAATTTTCAAATCATTAAAGGGAGCTCTTCAAATATATCTCGAAGAATATTGCAGAGAGGATCGGTCGGTATCCTGCAGGCTTCCCCGAGATAAGAGCATCGATGCCGCAGACTGACCAACCGGATCTCGAATCTCTTGTTAAGCTTTCGAGAGTCGTGGAAAACGAAACCTCTATCTGTGGATCAATCTCACAGCCCCCTGCCATTTGCATAGTCAGCGTACCCTGCCTTGGAAATATTGATGCTTGATCTTCTTTTCGGTTACAAGATGTATTTTTTCTTTACACTTGTATGCAATTGACAGCGTCAAGCGAAATTATAATTTAATCGTCATATAAAACTTATATAATTAATATATTATAATACTATTATGTTATGTTAGTCAAGATATAAATTATGTTTTTTTAAAATAATTTATTATTGTTATTTACAACTGTATATACATATATAGAACAAGTAAATTTGCTGTAGGTGACATAGTGACATGATAAAAACATGTGGAGAATCTACCCACTGATAGAACTCCAATAACATTTCTAGAGGAGAAGATCTCGAGGCCATCTTCTTTTCAGACGCCTAGGAGGATTACTAGGTAATGAAGGAGAAGCCAGGTTAGAAACAAGTGGATTTGGGTGGTTGAGAAGTTTATTATGGAAGGAACGGTATCTGGTTCTGGCCAAATCGGCAACATATGGAACATTGAGGTCCTAAATTATGTCAGACATTTCACTTCAATATTTTATTACTTTAATGAAAACTATGTATAATTACTAGTCACATTTGATGAGTCTGCCAAGTATATTTAGTGGGAATAAAAAATGGCTGTTGTTCAAATGTTAAAAAAAAAAAATTATTTGGAGTTATATATCTTGAAAACTACCAACAATACTAGAAAACCTAAAAGAACATAATTTAAAGCACAGTAAATTTGTTAAAAGCTGTAATAGATTTAGGTTTTAACTATTTACGTTCTATAGTTCCCAAGATATAGCTTTTTAAAAACCAACATTTCATAAAAAATCAATAATTAGTGAATTTATTGGAGTAAATCTTTCTATCAGGAACCATAAAACGTAAAAATGTCTACCAGCACTCAAATTAAAGCTAATTTAAGTATATCATACATCTCAACTATATCATAAATACATGTGTAATAAGACTTTTTCAACCATTGAGTTAAATTATTCTAATTATCAATGAATGATGATGTCACTACATCCTTCATTGATGATTTGAATATGTTAATATTATGGTTAATAACAAAACCTTATTAAACGTATTTATGAATAAAATTATAATGTAGTTGAGCATCTTTTACTTGCATTAGTATCTTTTGTAATTGGCTCATTATTCTATAGAATTTATTGGCTAAATAAATTGTCTTTTAATTGATAATTGTGAGAATAGTAAAGGGCTGAAACTTCCTAAGAAATATCTCGTGGTAAGGCGCATTGTTTTTACTGAACTTAGATTCGAGAATACAAATATGTACATATTTTATTATCAAATATTAATCAAAATTATTAGGAAAAATCTTTTATTATTAATAGTATTTAATAAATAAATAAATGCATAATAACAACAATGAATGCTAGTATTGTTGGAAAGATACCACTTAGGAGGTCGAAAGCCAAATAAATAGACAGACTTAACCCATTCGAGACCAATTGTACACTATGCGTGTAATGCATTTCCTAGCCAAGATGATCGACAGTACACCGTGTGAGTAATGATCTTGAATTGCAATTATCAGTCAGAATGGAAGAAGCCGTTAGAACAAGACTGGTTTAAAACAAAAATTATCCTAGAAGAGTGTAAAAATAAAATTGGATGTAGGTTTCATGTTGGGTTATGTTTAGGCGATTGGTTCAAGGGTTATCATTCTGCAGGACAAAAGTAAGGGATAATTCATTACCCAATTGCATCGGAAATTAAAAATAGAGTCAATAGAGGATTACATAAAAAATCGGTTAATGAAGTTCCACTCCCAGTTACCTACAGTTAAAGGAGCAGTGACCTACAACTTGGGAAACTCAACCCCAACCTGAAGACAAAAGCCCAGGCTGCTGCAGGACATCCTGTTATAAGTTCTATATTTATCAGTTCTGTGATTGTCACTCTAAAATTGTATTTTAACTTCATTTCTTTTTTTTTTTCTTCATCTTTTTCTTAAATTCACTTTCCTATTTTTTATTAAGTAAATTATTTATTATCAATTAACACAATTTTGATCATTTTTTTTCCTCTCAACTTTTATTCTTTAAAATTCATTAAAATGCTGTTTTTAAGTTTTAAATATAAATGAAAGAAGGAAAAGTGGTTTGTAAAAAAGTTTTAAATCTAGGATATCAATTTATTTTAAAAAAAGTTATATGTGACAAGGGCAATTAGCTTGAAATTTAGGGTTTTTTTAAAAAAGCAATGACATCAATATTGAAGGTTGTATCCTTGAGAATGACCTGAGGGCCGAACGTTGGAGAATTTTAAAGAATAAAAATTGAGAGGAAAAAAAAAGGATCAAAATTGTGTTAGTTGATAACAGACTAAACCACTCTCAAACAATCATATATAAAAAAATTTGTTCAATCGATAAATGTCATTGTCTTTATTATTAACTTTTCTTTTATCTTTCATTAAGAATTAATATTTTAATATATCTATTTTATCTTAATTTTGTTTTTATTTATAACATTGTATATTGTTAGGGATGTCTTTTGTATGAGTCTATACCCCACCCATAATCAACTGTTAAAAAAATAAATTACCTCTAACATTAACCATGTATGGCCCACCAAGCCGATCTGGTGTTAAATAAACAAAATAAAGAGAATTCATTTTCTCGTACTGCTTCTTAAAAATTTATGTTTATCTTCTTTTATTTTTATGTATTTAATTTTATCTATAATTATTGTATTTTCTTCATTCTTGACCCTAAAATAAAGATTTCATGTTACCCAACGATTTTTGGAATAAATATTGTTCAATTTAATAATGTGGTTTTATTTTATTGTTTGTTTGTTTGGTTGTTTAGTGGCGCCAAACTTCATTGGTTATCAACGCCATTTATATTTTATTTAATTTTGCTAATATTCGTTAAATTTTATTTATTTTTTGATTTGATTATTTT